>NW_027508833.1:15820000-16002500 GCF_051911475.1 Siphateles boraxobius | reverse complement strand
AAAAAGTCTTAATTAAAGCATTATAAGCCATGAACCGATCCAATCAGCTACGAGGTGAATCATAACATTACAAACTTTGATTGGAAGCAAAAAAGTATTTTACAAGACTGTACTTTACGGCTCTAGTGAGGGAACAGCATAATCTAATTAAAAATGATGGAGAAATTTAAAACGTAAAACTTAAAAATGTTGATATATAAAAACAATATATATTAAGTTTATTGTACAATATGCATATATATATATATATATTTAAGTATTTTGAGAGTGTAGGGAGAGTAATTTGATTACATCATTCACAGTGCTTCATGGGAGTGGGCGGGGCTAAAGAGATCTTTTGGTGCATTTCGCTTTTTTCGACTCTCTGGTGGAATTTTCTGTACAGGATCATGGGTCATGTAGTTTTTCACCATGAATTCCACTGTTAAACAATTATTTTAAAACTAGCCTAATTTAAAACTAACTTCACAGAGGGGTTGACGGCTTCAACTGGAGCAAGTACTATCAAATAACAACCCCGTGGCTGAAATTGTTTAAAATCAATTTCCCTATAGAGAAAATGAATGAAGTTTTTACTTCTGGAACCAGACTTTTGCACTTTAGTGATGGTTGACATAATAAACACCACAAACTGATGATTTATGATAAGAAGCAGAAATCAATGAACTCAAAGAGATGATTGCAACATTGCAGGCCAGTTTAAACAGTCTTCCATATGAAGGCCGGATGAGCAAACAGCAATAAACTCAAATAAACTTGCTAAGATGTTCTGGGTGATTACTTGGTGGTTTCTTACTGGCCAAGCCCAAAGTCGCTGTTATATTCTCGTATCTAGAATTTTCTCTAGAAATGTTACTTCTATGGGATTTTGTTTTTACCGGCCTTCATCCACCAGGTAAAAATAAGTATGATTGCTTTGAAAAGTAATGTAATTGCCACTGTAAACATTTCATTGA
This sequence comes from Siphateles boraxobius, assembly GCF_051911475.1. Classification (NCBI taxonomy): domain Eukaryota; kingdom Metazoa; phylum Chordata; class Actinopteri; order Cypriniformes; family Leuciscidae; genus Siphateles; species Siphateles boraxobius. The sequence goes on along the minus strand of NW_027508833.1, from coordinate 16,001,544 downwards.
CATGTTTATAAAAAGGAATAAGTATCAAGTAGACTTTTTGTTTGGACAGTGAAGCAACCTGAAATATTGTTTCCTGCTCAGTGGTGATATAAAACAGGATTATGATCCTAAGCTGCCCTGTAGCTGTTGGTACACTATTACCTTTTGAGAAACCATCAAAGTAATTCTCCAAGCTATTGGCGAGAGGCTCTGATGCGTATCCGCAGGGCTTCCAACAGCACTGACCTAAAAAACGTATTTTGCAAAGTTTGCCATTTTATTGCACAATGTGAAGGCTGTAATAATTCATACTGACAGAAGTAACAAATGATTATTTCTTTTGCGCATTGTCCTATGGTTATCACCCTCATACCGAAAACCACTTCTTGCTTAATATCTAAAGAAGCTGCAGGCTGTCAGCAGTTACCAGATAAGATGGATTAAAGGAGCACTGCTCTGTTATTTAACCCATTTGAGCTCAACTGCTTTTGCCACTTTTTCAACAGCTTTGGGTTTTCTTATAAAAATTAACACATGGACTAGATTGCAGCCTCTACAGAAGCATATATCATTGCTTAACAGCCTCAGAGCTTGTGGTAGGTCTGCCTTGAAAGGTTTATATGCTGTCGATGAAAATCAATTTCTCTGGGGAGAAAATAAATGGGATATTTACCTCTGAGACCCAGCACTTTTCTCTCTATTCTCTCACTGGAAAACAGAGGGCTAGAGGGCGCTCATGATTGAAAGAGAGAAAAAGAAAACAAAAAAAGAAAATATAAGGGAAGAACAATGTAATATGGAGAAATAAGCACATGTAGTTAGTCCAGATTACATTCATGCTATAGAACGTTTTTAGAAGGCAAAATGAAAGTAACTACTCGAGAGTATGCGATTCCGGTTGAAGCCCCAGTCATGGTTAAATAAGTTCATATACAAGTTAAAAAATAAAAGAAGTTACATTGTGATGCTACATCTACTTCCCTCATACTATTATCCCTGAGGGTGACTGCTTACCTTGCTACTATTAAATATAACAAATGATTTTTAGTTACTAATTACGCAAATGTTCCATTATCTTTTGTATATGAGACTTCAGTGCTTAAAGTCCCCCTGTAGTCAATCATTTTAAAATTAAAACTAACCTTTGATCACAAAAATTACATATTTAAAAGTTTTTTCCTTGAAAAGGTTTTCGTCATGCCTTTAAATACTTTGAATATAACTCTACAGCTTGCCTCATTAACATACGCGGTTCTATGAATATGCAACTTAGTCCCGTCTCCACTCACTCACACCAGCTCAGATTTCCACTCATGGATGATTGCACGTTTATCTGATTGGTTACAAGGTAGTTTGTGACGTCAGAAACACCGGCGATTTCAAACCGCGTTTTTGAGACTGTCTTTGATTCACTGCAGGTTTAAAGAGAAAATACTCAGCAATGGTGTTGACATGAATTTGCACATGCTTTGACTTAAAGCATATTAAAAACAAAACATAGACATATAAACAACATTAAAAGTGTGTGGGTTTTTTTCACAGGGGACTTTAATGAACTTATTGGGAATAAAAAGAAAGATGGGATCAAAGAATTAATTGCAAAAAAAAAACTTTTCTCATATTCTCTCCATTAGGAGGTAGAAGAGCTGCTGCGCAGTTTTCTGCAGTCGCAAGGAGAAATTATAATGGAGTCTTTGATGAAGGAAGCCCATCTCACTGAGAATCTGCTGCAGATGAAACTGAGCCAATTCGCAAATCAACCAGTTTGCCCTGAAAAGCACAGTGTGGCAACTCCTACAAAATCAAAGAAGAAGTGAATTTGAAGTACAGTTCTATAAAAGTTGTATATTTTGAGATATTCATGAAATATAATAAAAATAGATGAATACCATTTGTATGTATATGTTGTGTGTACTGTGTGTAGAGGCCATATCCACAATGCAGCTAATATGAAATGACGTGTAATTTCCTGCTATTAAATTCTATTACTCATCTATCCTGCTTTCTATCCTGCTATTAAAGGTATTACTTATTGGTCCAAAAAACTACCCACAAAACCTTGTACAATCCATCTTTAATTTAGAAGGATGTCCTGTTACTTTATCCACTACAGTAAAAGACCTGGGTGTTATACTAGACCACAACTATCATATTTCACATTTTACCAGAACAGCCTTTTTCCACCTTAGAAACTTTGCTAATCTACGTAACGTGCTATCCGTTTCTGATGCAGAAAAGTTAGTTCATGCATTCATGACCTCGAGACTAGATTACTGTAATGCTTTATTAGCTGGTTGTCCTGCATCCTCAATAAACAAGCGAAAGTTAGTGCAAAATGAGTCGCTAGAGTTCTTACTAGATCAAGAAAATATGATCATATAACACCTATTTTATCATCTCTACACTGGTTACCTATTAAGTTCCGTATCAATTACAAAGTACTACTACTGACCTATAAAGCCCTAAATGGTTTAGCTCCTGTGTATTTAATGGACCTTCTATCGCCCTACAAGCCATCGCGTTCTTTAAGATCACTAAATTCGAGGCTTCTGGTCATTCCTAGGATATCTAAGTCCACTAAAGGAGGGAGGGCGTTCTCACATTTAGCTCTAAACTCTGGAATAGCCTTCCTGATATTGTTTGTGGCTCAGACTCGCTGTCCGAGTTTAAAACTAGATTCAAGACGCATCTCTTAGGCCAAGCATTCACATAATGCTTACCTTTTATACAACTGTTGAATCAGATTGAATGCATTAATTTTATGAACAGCAGCTATGCTAATTATTTCCCATTTGCTTTTCTGCTGTTATCTCGGGACGTTAGTCCCGAGGTAAATGGCGTTCGTCAGCTCCAGTTTGTATCCAGCCTCTCACGGAGACTTCAGATGACCCAACACCTGCGATGAGATGACTTAACGCCTGTGAAGAGACGACTCGACGCCTGTGAAGAGACGACTCAACGCTGGCGATATGGTATGCTCTAAATTAATACATGATTAACTAACTGTATTTTATTTTGAATTGAATTGAATTAAAAATTAATATGGTTGATTTCTACAACCTAATTCACTCATGTTTACCAAATGGAGTGATAAATTAGGAGATTCATGCCCACATCTAAATGAGTTCCTTAAAATAAGCAGTGGCCATAGAAAAACAACAGCAGCTCTGGTTTTATTGACTGCATTTCATTAAGCATATGAACAGTTTGGCAGTGACTTTTCACTAAAATGAACATTTTTATGTGCAATTTCTTTAGACCAAAATTCAAGCCAAATTTATTTTATAAGGCTTAAAACCCCACAATAAATATTCTGTCAATCACGTTTATGTTGTTCCAAACCTGTATGACTTTCTCTCTTCTGTAAGACACAAAAGAAAAACATTGCACATACAATGGGGAGTCAGTTTGGACACCAGCGTTCTTCAAAATATCTTCTTTTGTAATGAAAGAAAGTCATACAGGTTTAGAATAACATTTTTTGATGAACTTATCAAATATACTAATGAAGAAGACCGTGATTCTCAAATGCTACTAAATTAATTTAATCACTAATCATCTTACAGCTCAAGGTTAAAAACTAAAACCAACCATCAAAGATACATAAACATATATTCTGGAGTTACAAATGTCAAGTCTGTATAATTAAATGAAATGTTCAAGAACATAAACTAATTCAGCTACAGTATAAGTACCATGATGAGGCTAGTGTAATAAAACTAAGAGGGTAATAATGCCTTTTAGAAATAGCACCATAATTAGGATTGTTGTTTTATGAAATTACATTTCTTTCCACAAGCATACATCATCTCATAAGTATACACTACCATTCAAAAGTTTGGGGTTGGTACAATTTTTATGTTTTTCAAAGAAGTCTCTTAAGCTCACCAAGACTGCATTTACTGGATCAAAAATATTATTATATTTTACAATATTTTGATATATTTGTAATTTATACCTGTGATGCAAAGCTGAATTTTCAGTATTAGTCTTCAGTCACATGATCCTTCAGAAATCATTCTTATATGCTGATTTGATGCTCAAGAAACATTTTATTATTATCAATGTTTTGAAGACTAGAAAGTTCAAAAGAAGTCTTTACTGTAATAAATAAATAAATAAATCTTGCTGACCCCGAACTTCCGCATGGTACTGTAAATAATTCTAGGAGTACAAATAAAGAATGTATTGTCCACAGTTCAGTATATTCACTGATAAAAGATCCAAAGCTAATTATTTCACACAGCTTGCTACAGAACAAATAGTCCACAAAACAAATTAAAGCTTAAATAATATAAAATAAGTATGATCAGTAAGATTTTTAATTATTAAGCTGATTGGGGAGGTTAAGGATATAATTGAGCCATATAAATCTTTGGTTTACTTTACCAGGAAAACTGTTCAAATACAAGCTACATATGAAAAAAGGCCTCGCAAAAAAAAGTTTGACCTTCAGTAATCAGAGTTACAGAGCCCAATTACCATTCCTTCTATTAGGCCCCAAAAACTTCAAATACATGATGGCAGATGGAGACTAGTTAGCTTGAGACATTCTGGAGTCTGATCCAGTGAAGTTGAGCATCGCCTGAACCAGCTCTGGCAAACCATAGTTGTGCTTCCAGCCCCAGTCACTGCGGGCACTGGTGTCATCTAAGATCTCTGGCCAGCTGTCAGCTAGAAGAAATAACAGAAACAGTTGGCACACTGACCTGTGTTCAGTTTGGAAAGATAAAAAGGGACAAAATTGCATTGTCTGCTGAATATGTTTTTTTAATGTCCACCAAATATCATAATGCTTGCTTAAAGTGCCACTATAATGCTATTTTAAATATTTTGAAGTCTCCAGCAATAAGTTTACATGCATCCAAGGTCAAAAAACACTTTAACTTTCTCATAATATACATCGCAGCATCACCTCTTTTCTAAGTGTCTGAAACGGTTTAATCTTTGGTCTCTCCTCTTTTTGTGTTTGAGTGCGAGTCAAGTAGACGTTGTTTGTGGGCAGCCAATGAAGCAGGGATTATGCAAATTTGTAACAAATCTATGTAGTTTCATGCAGGAAGTAAGACTGAAATTACTGACAACTCGTTTTAGGCAGTTCAGAATCGATTCTTTCATTTAGGAGACAATAACTCTATTTGTCGTGCTCTTTGAAACATGGTAGACCTTTTATATTTTGCAAACTACATGAAAGGTAATATTCAAAACTTAAAAAAATGCAACCACAATTGATATTTAAGAGGATTTTAAATTGGATTTCGATTGATGTGTCAGACCCTTACCAATGGCCTGTCGAACTGGGTCAATCTTGTATGTGACCTGCAGGTCTGGCAGGTGCTTCCTGATTTCTCGTACCAGTTCCTCTGGAGTGAAGCTCATGGCGCTGATGTTGTATGTGTGCATACCGAGTTCCTCAGCAGGAGCTTCCAGAACTTCCAGTGTGGCTCTTAGACAATCTTCAATGAACATCATGGGGAGTCTTGTGTCAGGCCTCAGATTGCACACAAATTTGCCCGTTTTCACAGCATCGTGGAAGATCTGGACAGCATAGTCTGAGAGAAGAGACAGACTAAATGGAGGTGAAGGGTTTACATAGACGCATTAGTCTTCCAGACCAGTGTTTTTAATCATATACTGTTATACCATGTATATTATAAGTCAGCATGCAACCAAAGTTGAGATAATTTTTTCTTTTTGTATTGTGTGACGTTTATCCGAGTGAAACGGCTTCTCCAACAAGAAAAATGTAGGGCAGGACTTGATCTTGTCATCAGAGAAGAGACACTGCAAGAGGGAGGGGAAGTTATTTTGATTAAAGATTATGAGGGTGTCACAGTGGCTGCGTCCGAAAATGGATAAATACTGCCTTCTAAGGACCCATTCCAAGGTCGGAAGGCATAAAGGCACGTCTGAATGCAATGTTAGTTTCACTTCCTGTCTCATGAGATACCTTCATCTGATTGATTTTTGAAGGCAGCATAGATGTATCCTTCAGTGCATTTGATATCCCAGAGTCCTGTGCTTTCCATTCTGTGAGTTGAGCTAAAAAAATAAAGATGGCGTCTGAAAGTTGCGGCTGGTCGTCAGTTTGTGTGTAAATGTACATTTTTGATCAACGTTTTCAATCTATGATGTAATTTCTAGCGAGGAATTACTATAGTAGTCATTAAATATTCTCTTAGTTTTCACCAAAGCTCGCTCTGTAGATCATTAAACCATTACACTCCCTAGGAAAGTCTGTCCGAAATCAGTTTCGAGAGGTACCTTCGTGCGCAAACGCTGCCTGCAAGTCATAGCCTGATAGGACAATGAGGCAACAAGACAGCAGCCTACATTTCCGGATGCAGCCAGTGTGTGTCTGTACTGAAGTGCATGAGGAGCATAAACAGAAAAGTCTCTCATTATAAATCTAAAACCAAACACGCAGGAGATTACCAAGAATAAGGCAAATAACACAACCACATACACTAAAGATGACACGGAACAATGAACAATGAGGAAACTGAGAACTTAAATATACAGAGATAATGAGGTAACTAAATGAACAACAGTTGATCAGTAACTAAGGGAACTAAGCTGCAAAAAGAACACACAGTTTAATCGGGACAGGAAAAACAAAACCGAAACACAATGAAACTGAAAAGACTGAGATGATTACAGTAGATCCCCCTACCGGAAGGTGCAACCTTGCGCCAATAAGTGTCCAACTGTGAAGGGAGGGGGCTTTGGAGGAGGACCAGGGGCTGGCACCAGGTAGGATGCAGGAGGATAAGACAGCGGGAGAAACCAAGGTGACGATGACTGTGGGAGCCAGGAAAGATTGGGACGTAGAGCATAGCCAGATGACGAAGGCCCACAGCGGAGTTGAGGGTGGTAGGAGCCATGGTGGAGTCTTGGCAGGCGTCAGACTGACAAACAGACTGAGACGGTGCCGATCAAGGTGGAAACCCAAGCAGAGCCAATGAGACCAAGCGACACCGATAGATCTTGATGCTGAGGCGGAGCCAGGCAGAGCCGGAGGGACTGGGGACCAAGTTGGAGCCAGAGGAAAGGTAGAGCCTGACGGAGCCGTAGGGGTGGAGGGACCAAGTGCAGCGCTGAAGGCCTGGAAGTCCGTGGCACAGGCAGAGTGATGAACGACCAAGGCGGGGCCGGAGGGAATAAGGAGCCCGGTGGAGCCATAAGGATGATGGCCCCAGGTAGAGCTGAGGGAGGGAGGTGCCAAGGTGGAGCCAACTTGTCGATGAGCCGAGGTGGAATGACAAGCTCGGCAGCTGCTCGGAGCAAGGAGATACCCTTGCCAAGTTGGAGCTGGAGACAAGAAGACCTTAGGCAGATCCAAGCAGCAGAATGAAGTCAACAGTGGGGGAGCCGAGGGACTGAAGGGAGCCAGTGGAGGCAGGGTCGCAGGACTGGCTGTCTTTCGTAGAGGAGGTGGGAGAGGGAGGCTAGGTGGGACCATTGTAGACGCAGGAGACTTTGAGCTGGGCGGGACCAGTATCGGGCTAGGGCTCCAGGGCAATGATTGGCTCCAGGAATTGTCTCTGGCACCGCGGCAAGCTCTGGCACTTTGTCTGCGGTGGGCTCTAGCATAGTCTCTGTGCATGGTGTGGAAAGCAGCTGGCTTGGCTCTGGATCCAGAGTGGGGCTATTTCTACTGATCTTTAATTTATTTTTATTTCACTTTTAATCATTTTAATAATTTAGTAGTAATTACTATATTTCAGTTAGTTGCCAAAGCAACATTTCTAATTTCCTTAAAGTCCCACTGTGGTCAATCATTTTATTCCTAAAAACTTATCTTTGATCACCAAAATTACAAATTTAAGCATTTTATTTTCCTTGAAATAAATTCTTAATGCCATAAAATAGCTTGAATGTAACTCTACACCCTTGATTTTCACCACAGGGGGACTATCTCCATCTAATATTTTCTATTTTATGTCAGCTTTATTTAAAAGTGTTAGTTTACAACAACAACACTGTTCCAAAGGAGATATGCTCACCTGTAGTTCCTCCACCAGGTTGAGAGTCTGCAGAAATGATTGCTGGGTATCTGAGACAGCGGAAGTCAAGACCTAACCTGTGATGGTAATACTGGAAAATACAATAAAGAAATGTGAATTGAATAATGCAGTGTGAATAATAACCAAAGCAAAAATATGCATTAAATTCACATGTATTAAGACCTCATGAAATGCCTAGGCTTGTACTCTTTCTTTTCTCATTCTCTTTTAATATCATGCTAAAATTAAAACCGCCAAAAATGTTTAGGATTTGCATGCGTTCTCAAATATGTACTGACCTCTCCCATTAGCTCAGCGTGAACCTTGGACACTCCGTAAATGGTTCGTGGTCGTTGGATGCACAGATCAGGGGTGAGGTTACGAGGGGAGGAGGGGCCAAAGGCTCCAATAGTGCTGGGGACGAAAAGACGGAGCCCATGTTCTCCAGCAATGTCAAGAACATTGTGCAACCCTAAAGATGAGGAAGTTGGAAAAGAAACCTCTATGTACCTTACCAATGAAAAGTGATTGAAGGTGAAAATTATACAAATAAAACAGATGTTAAACCCCTCGGTGACTAACCAGTGATGTTGACATTACGAGCGAGGGACACATTAGCCTCTCCGACTACACTCAGAAGGGCGCTGTAGTGTATCAACCAAGTGATGCGGTTGTTTACAACAATCTCACGCAAGTTTTTGTAGTCCAAAATGTCGGAATATATAAAGGGACCTGAAGTCAAAATTTACAATTAAAAGCCTAAAATCATGTAATTAAAAAAATTAATATAATAAAATATTTTTGTTTGATACATACATATAATAATCAATAAATACTGTTTAAATAAAGTGTGTTCAAATTTAAAATACAACTCCAAATGGAGAAGAACTGATGCTTCCCACAATAAGTGAATATATTGACACTCACCGCTTTGGTAAACATGATTTGGGGGTTTCCTGATATCAGACAGAATTACATTATATTTTCCAAACTCCTTCCTGTAACAAAAGATAAACAAAATTCTCATATTTAACAATTTAATACTACCAAAAGAGTGCAGTAAACAAGGGGTGCTACTCATAAATCCTATTTGTGCATCCTCGTTTCCTTTCCTCGCTTCCTTTCATTGCATCTTAGCTCCACCACCTTTAGTATGCGAGGGAAGGCTACACCTGTGTATCCTCACTCACCAATCCACAGGAAACTTCCTCTCTCCTCGCTGCCACCATTATGTTCAGTTATATTAAGTTCACGGACTTTTAGTTTGTTTCATTCCTCACACGTGTTTCCTTGTCTGTGTTACCCGCCACCGATCAGTCACTATGGACACTAATCACATTCATAACAGCTGGTAATTGTTTAGTTAATCTCAACTGTGTATTTACATTTTCATTTTACATTTATTCATTTAGCTGACGCTTTTATCCAAAGTGACTTACAATTGCTATATATGTCTGGAGCAATTAGGGGTTAAGTCTCAGGGACACATTGGTGTCTCACAGTGGATTTGAACCCGGGTCTCTCACACCAAAGGCATGTGTCTTATCCACTGCGCCATCACCACCCCCAGTGTATTTAAGTTATTCTCTAGTGTCCGGTATTGTTTGTCCGTTGCACACTGCCTGGTCTGCTGGCTATGTTTCCGAGTTATTTATTAAACTTGTTACCTTTCAATAATCTCCATCTTCCTTGGATCTAATCGTGACACTCGCCTCCTCACGGCGCAATTAGAGAATTGAAATGTCTTTCAAGATGGCTGAGTTTGATTGGTTTCCGAGTCACAGGCTTGGAGGACGGAGGAGTGAGGAAACAAGGATGTATCATTTTGAGTGTTGAGAAGCATCCAATGTTTTTTTTTTTCTGGAATACCATGAATACCATGGTTTGCTGAAATCAATCTTATTAGACAACCATAGACAGCAAATGAAGAGTCTTGCACTTTTTTAGCCAATCAGAAACACTCTCTGGCTGTCTGCCTATTACATGTCCAGGTTTGCTGACATTGGGTTGGTTATCATATATTGGGGGCATGGCTTCAGAAGCTGGGCTGGTCTAAATCTAAAGGCTGGAATTCACCACACAACATTTAAAATCTGAACATATTTTAAAACACTAGGCATCATACACTTGCAAACTTTGAAAATGATTAGAGAGAAAAACGTCTACGGCTACGTATGTAACCCTCGTTCCCTGAGTAGGGAACGGAGACGTTACGTCGGATGACGACGAATGGGGTTTCGCTTAGAAAGCCTATCAACTTCGAGTATTACAAAACGAGCCAATGGCAAAGAAATGCCATGGGTCTGCGGAATTTGCATGGCGTAACTCCGCCCCACCTCGTGGGTATAAAAGGAGGAAGCCGGCAGCAAGCAGATATGTTTCTTCGCTGAGGAGCCAAGACTGAGCTCAGGCGATCCCCGCGGTACAGCGGAAAGTGGCAGGCAGACGTAACGTCTCCGTTCCCTACTCAGGGAACGAGGGTTACATACGTAACCGTAGACGTTCCCTTTCGTTGTCACTCCGAGTTACGTCGGATGACGACGAATGGGGTTACCAGTCTAATCACGCCACCTTCTCAGCTGTCTTCCAGTGCCCTGCGTAAATCGAGATCCCTGTCAGCCTGGACAAAGGACTCCATTTATCACAGGAATACCATGGTACACTGGGAAGCATATCCCAAGCTTAGGGGAAGTATGCAATTAATGCCAGCCCGGAGGGGGGGGGACTTAGAGAATACACATATGACCCGAAGGAAGCATATGGAAAACACTGGGGTGTCCAGCCGCAGGTGGAATATTTCAACCCCAGGGGTGGCAAGGTGGCTTGCCAAGGGAAAGACACACGCTCAGAGAGGCTTACAGTGGAAATACACATGTGGGGGTCGCTCAGAGGAGGGACCATGCACACGGGAGGCACCTAGCCGACGCGCAGGCAATAGACACTGGCGCCGACGTCAGGAGTGCTGGAGGAGCTCAGGGCTTTCGGAAAAGCTCACCTGAGGAAAATATCGCACGTATCCAGTCCGTGGAGTGGAATGGCGAGCAAGCGAAGACACCTGAGCGGGTCCGGTACTAGCTGGTTGAAGCGAGTACACGAGAGGACACAGGCTCCACTCGGAGATTATAGAATCTGGCGAATGTGTTAGGTGTTGCCCAGCCTGCAGCTCTGCAGATGTCTGTTAGCGAGGCGCCATGCGCTAGAGCCCAAGAGGACGCCACACTCCGGGTGGAGTGGGCAGTCACACCAAGGGGGCACGGTCGACCTTGCTGCTGGTAAGCCAAAGCAATGGTGTCCACTATCCAGTGAGACAACCTTTGCTTGGAGAGAGCCTTTCCCTTCAGCTTCCCACCATAACAGACAAAGAGCTGGTCTGAAGTCCTGAAACACTGCGTTCTGTCTACATAGGCGCGGAGAGCGCGTACTGGACAGAGCAGTGCCAAGGCTGGGTCTGCCTCCTCCGAGGGCAGCGCTTGCAGGTTCACCACCTGGTCCCGAAAGGGAGTGGTAGGAACCTTGGGCACGTATCCAGGCCGGGGTCTCAGGATCACGTGAGAGGAAGCCGGCCCAAATTCCAGGCACGCTTCGTCAACGGAGAATGCGTGCAGGTCCCCAACCCTCTTGATGGAGGCCAGTGCAACCAGGAGCGCTGTCTTCATAGACAGGAACTTAAGCTCGACTGATTGCAGGGGCTCAAAGGGAGCACTCTTCAGGGCAGTTAGAACCACTGAGAGGTCCCAAGAGGGAACGAGAGGAGGACGAGGAGGATTTAGTCTCCTCGCTCCTCTCAGGAACCTGATGACCAGGTCGTGCTTCCCCACCGACTTACCTTCGATGAGGTCATGATGTGCGGCAATGGCGGCAACATAGACCTTCAGGGTGGAGGGAGACAGCCTTCGCTCCAGCCCCTGTTGAAGGAAGGAAAGCACAACACTGATCGAGCATCTCCGGGGGTCTTCTCGGTGAGAAGAGCACCAGTTGACGAAGAGGTTCCACTTCAACGCATAGACGTGTCTCGTGGACGACGCTCTAGCGGAAGTGATGGTAGCCACCACCGCTGGTGGTAGGGTACTAAAACCTGCCTCGTCCCATCCAGGAGCCACACGTGGAGGTTCCAAAGATCGGGACGAGGGTGCCATAGGGTGCCCCGTCCCTGAGAAAGAAGGTACTTCCTCAGAGGGATCGGCCAGGGAGGTGCTGTCGCGAGGAGTACTAGTTCGGGGAACCAGGTCCGGTTGCCAGTAAGGGGCAACCAGAATGACCTGCTCCTCGTCCTCCCTGACCTTGCGCAAAGTGTGCGCAAGAAGGCTCACTGGGGGAAACGCATACTTGCGGCCCTGCGGCCAGCTGTGCGCCAGAGCATCCGTGCCGAGCGTGCCCTCGGTCAGGGAATAGAACTGGGCGCAATGGGTCGAGTCGTGAGAGGCAAACAGATCTATCTGCGCGTCCCCGAACTGGTCCCAAATCAGCTGAACCGACTGGGGATGGAGTCGCCATTCTCCAGGGAGGGGCTGAAGCCGTGAGAGCTCGTCGGCTGCACAGTTCGGCGCTCCGGGAATGAAGATGGCTCGAAGCGACCTCAGATGCTTCTGACTCCATAGGAGGAGGTGGCGAGCGAGTTGTGACATACGGCGGGAGCGTAGACCACCTTGATGGTTGATGTACGCCACAGTGGCGGTATTGTCTGAACGGACTAGTACGTGTTGACCCCTGAGCAACGCCCGGAAGCGGTGCAGGGCAAGGCGTACTGCCAACAACTCGAGGCAATTGACATGCCACAGCCGCTGGGGTCCTGTCCAGGAGCCCGCAGCAGCATGTCCATTGCACATGGCGCCCCAGCCCGTGGTGGAGGCATCTGTTGAGACAACAACATGCCGGGAAGCTCGTGCCAGGGGGACACCGGCCCTGAGAAAACCGAGGTTCGCCCACGGGGTGAAGAACTGACGGCAGGTCGGAGTAACTGGTACTCGGAACGTGCCGTGTTGCCATGCCCACCTCGGGACTCGGTCGCAAAGCCAAAGCTGAAGCGGTCTCATTTGAAGCAATCCGAGCGGTGTGACCGCGGCTGCAGATGCCATATGCCCCAGGAGCCTCTGAAAAAGTTTCAGTGGAACCGCACTCTTGCCCTCGAATTGTCTTAGGCAAGTCAGCAGTGACTGCGCGCGCTCGCTCGTAAGCTGCGCGGACATGGCGACCGAGTCGATGTCCATACCGAGAAAAGAGATCCTCTGCACGGGGCAAAGTTTGCTCTTCTCCCAGTTGACCCGAAGGCCCAGACGGGCTAGGTGCCGAAGCACTAGGTCCCTGTGTTCGCAAACCTGATCTCGAGAGTGAGCTAGGATCAGCCAGTCGTCGATATAACTCAGGATGTGAACCCCTTGTTCTCGAAGGGGAACAAGGGCCGCCTCGACGACCTTCGTGAAGATGCGAGGAGACAGGGCTAGCCCGAAAGGGAGAACCGCGTACTGGTATGCCTGCCCCTCGAAAGCAAACCGGAGGAACGGTCTGTGTCGAGGAAGAATGGAGACATGAAAGTAGGCGTCCTTCAGGTCGATCGCTGCAAACCAATCCTGGGGCCGTATGCATTCGAAAACGCGTTTGGCGGTGAGCATCTTGAACGGCATCCGGTGAAGGGAGCGGTTCAGCACGCGCAAGTCCAGGATTGGCCGTAACCCACCGGTCTTCTTGGGGACAATGAAGTAGGGGCTGTAGAAGCCGGACCTCATCTCGGCTGGAGGGACAGTCTCGATTGCACCCTTCGCCAGCAGGGTGGCAATCTCTGCTCTCATGATAGGGGCATTGCCACCGACCAAAGTGGAGCGGACTCCCCTGAAGCGGGGAGGAGACCGTGCGAACTGAATCGCATAGCCGAGCCTGACGGTACGCACGATCCAGTGGGACAGACGGGGAGCTCTAGCCAGGCTCCCAGGAACTGAACCAACGGGATCATGCGAGCCACAGGCGTCCCCCCGGAGGGGCAGCGAAGCGGAGTAACTGGCCCAGATGTGGACGGCATAGCGGCCCGGAGAGGGGGCACAGTTAGCAACCGCGCCCTGGCAGAGGGGGCCAGGGGAGGACCAGGCTGGTCGTCCCGCGGGGGCCTGCTCTGCCAAGGGTCTGGCGACAGAGGGGGACAGCGGTGAAGCGGTCCGTGGACGGCACGCCATGTCAACCACCTCTGGGACAGAGGGGGACGAGGAGAGCACGGCTTGTGGGCGGCGCTCTGTGACGTCCGAGAACTCTGTGCTCAGAGACGGGAGAATCAGCTCTTTGGAGAATAAGGATTCTTCCCCGGCCCTCCCCGGGGAAAGGAGTGGTCCTGCTACCAACTCCTGGAAAGAACTGAGTCCCATCTCTGAGGAGCCCAACTCAAGAGCGCCGCTTAACCTGGCGTGTAGCGGGGTGCGGGGCTGGAGAGGACTGTGGCGTCCGACCGCGGGGGGGCGCCCTCGGCAGTGGGCAGACCGAGGGATCTGAGCGGACGGCGGGGCCGTCGGGACAGAATCAACCTCACTCTGCTCATGGGCGGCTGAGAGCTGTTGGGCATGCCCTCAACCGCACCGCCGAAGAGGCCGACCTGGGATATGGGAATGTCGGACAGACGGGTCCGCGCGACATCCAGCACATCAGACAGGTTCAGCCAGAGACTGGTGAGCATCACCTGACCCAGGGAGCGTACGGCCACTTTCGTCGCTCAGAGAGCAAGGTCAGTGGCGGCGCGCAGCTCAGTGAAGAGCCCTGGGTCAGTCCCGCCCTCGTGCAGGTCCATGAGCATCTGGGTCAGATGGACCAGCAGAATGACCATGGCATGCAGTGAGGCGGCTGCCAGTCCCGTGGCGCTATAGGATCTCGCCACAAGCGTAGACGAAAAACTACAGGCCACGGGCAGGTGCTTAGGATTGCGCCGAGAAGAAGCACTCTGAGGACACATAGCATCGCAACAGAGCGTTCAGCCGGGGGAACCCCAGTGTACCCATGGGCAGCGGCCCCATCGAGGGGAGGAAAGGCGGATGAGATCAGCGAGCGGTCCCGAGAAGACAAGGGGGTCTTCTTGGACTTCGAGATCTCATCATGCACGTCCGGGAAAAGAGGTATTGGGGTTTGCCGTGGACGAGGGTCGGCGGCCTTACCCAAAACCCATCGTCCCAGGAAAGCATGGTCGTCATCTCCGGATCAGACTCAGGCACAGCCGTATGCACACCGGAAGGTGGCAGCTGTGACGAGCCCTCACTTCCAGAAGACTCAAACCCACCTAGTGATGCTGCAACAGACATGGCATCTTCCTCTGTAGCTTCAACTGAAACACGCGGGCCACCAGAGGGTAGACTCGCGGGAATCAGCAGTTCACTAGCGGGCACCGTCATTGAAGAGGGGGGCTGGGGTCACGGACACATAGTCGGCGCCTAGATCCAGACCGTAACCCTCAGGTCACCCTGGCCACCAGCCGAAGATCGGGGGGTGGATGAGGGGACTCTCACTCTTGCGAGTTCACCGAGTCTCGACCTATATATGACGCGATGATCACGTTCCCAGCGAGAACATGAGTCACCCACGAGCGCTGTTCGAGCATGATCAAAGCCCAAACACACTAGACAGCGCTCGTGCCCATCAGAGTCCGATACCAGTCCGCTGCAACCAGAAATGCACGGGCGAGCCGTCTTTAAAAAGACGTGCCACGTGTAAGCTCTTTTAGTGAGAGAAAACTCAAGTGTTGAAGCACCCGGGGAGAAACGGACCGACTGGCAGACCACTGCAACAGATCAGCAGGAAGCACGCTCTCGCCGTAGATCGCCGTCACACCAACACTCGAGGTACTCGTTTGTAAAGCTGACAATTCAGAGATGGCTTGTGGAGAGAAGAATACACTTGGCTCCGAAGCGAAAACATATCTGCTTGCTGCCGGCTTCCTCCTTTTATACCCACGAGGTGGGGCGGAGTTACGCCATGCAAATTCCGCAGACCCATGGCATTTCTTTGCCATTGGCTCGTTTTGTAATACTCGAAGTTGATAGGCTTTCTAAGCGAAACCCCATTCGTCGTCATCCGACGTAACTCGGAGTGACAACGAAAGGGAACTAGGCATCATACACTAGACAAGTGAGGATCATTCACACACTAACAGACAACGTCATTCAGAACAAAACAAACTCACAGATTGCTAGGAGACAGATAACAAACAAAAACAACAAACTAATGATCTCCTCCCACTGGATGGAATCACATTCTAAAGCTTTTTAAAAATGTTTTAATACAAACTGTTCCCTTCAAACACTACAAGATTTTCTATAAAATCTGTCAACCCTGTAGACTTTTGTCAACTGGCATTGACTGACTGAAAATCTGGGGGCAAATCTAGGCAAAAGTCGTGTAGTCCATTCCAGCCTGAAGTCTAGTGAACATTAACAAAGCTTCTGAAAGCATTCATTCTAGGGCTGTCAATAATGATTATTTTGGTAATCGAGTAATCGGTCGATAATTTTGATGAATAATTAAATAATTGGATCTTCTTTGTTTTTTTGTGGTGATAAAAAATAGACCTAAGTGAACATCAGCCTTTAACATTGCTTAAAATACATATATAATAGCAATAAGTCAATAATAATTGGTAAAAAAAACAAATTATCAAAAGCAAGTAATGATGGTTTTCGTTCGTAAGTTCTTTCTTAAAGCAGCACCAAGTAACCTTTCCTCTGCGGTCGCCCCTACAGGTAGGAAGCGGAATTGTCCATTACCGCTGTCGTAAATAATTTAGCCTACCACAGCCTACTGTCGCACGCGCACGCACATGCTCTCTGTTTATCCAGCTTTGGAATCAACAATGGCCACAGACAAGGTATGGTATGATGCATGATTTCATGAAAGTATGATGTATTGCGACATCACAAACGAGCAATTGTAGCAATTGTAACGCTTGCCGTAAACCTAGTCAAATTAGTAGTTTTCTTATGTCTCATTAGATATAAGTGCATTTCACCATGTCACGACTTGATGAACCACTGAAACGATTTTGGAAACATTATTTTAAGGTAAAAAATCTTACATAGTGCTGCTTTAAATTTGAACGTAAAGTCCACACTAGAAGCTTAGAAACTACTAGCTAGTTTGTAACTAACCCCTAGCTTAATTCCGTTTCACCATTTGTTCGTAAGGCAGAATGTAGCTAGTAGGTCGTAAACTCTCCGTAAAGTAATGTGTAGTCGCATAATATTACGTAAAGCCTCGATGATCCAATAGGAGCCTTCAAAGACGTGAGCATAAGTTGTTTAAATGCTGGGAATTTCAGATTATTCTTCATTCTAACTTATATGTTTCCATTACATACGCTACTTAATCATCATGAATAACATAAGTGTTTTTATAAGTAAATAACATTTATAAACTGTATTTGAAATGAAATTATTATTATTATTAAGGATAAATAAGTACTGATACAAAAAAACCATAAGAAATAACATTTATTGGTTATGAGTGATTTTATCTGACATGCACAACACGGACCGATTGGACCGATGCACACAGCGGTGCTGTAGGACAGGTTCGTATTGATGAACCGCTAACAAAGTAATCTATTCATATAATGTTCTCTCTCCTAAAATGTAAGCGAATGTAAATATCAGCATTATCATATATGTCTAAAGAATTGAAGTCTGCCAGGTAAAAGAAGAGCTTATTGATGCAGTTCAGTCTATTTTATTCCAACCGTTACTCCTGATTGGAGGCTTCTGTAAATATTTAGTTTATACATAGAGTTATGCTTCAACTAAGTTTAATGGTGCAACGCAAAAATATTTAGTAGAGCGTAAGTTGTATCTTAGTGCCCATTTACATCAAAACTAAGCTGTAACATATGCACAGCTGGTGCAACCGGCCCCTAGTGATTATTGTTGTTACACTTAATATGTAATATTACGTGTAATCAAATAACATAATAAACAAAATTATGTGTAATCAAAACACAATCAAATCTTTGTTTATTATTGGCAAAACAATAGAAATGCTACATCAAAACATGCAAACTCAGAGCGAGGGTATGGAATGGACCACTTCCGGTATTTTACCAGTTAATCGACACAGGTAAATTGCAATGGAGGGTCTTAAAATCGAGCACTCGAATTTAATCGAGGAATCATGACAGCGCTAATTCAGTCTCACCTGAGCAGTTTGGCTAGACCCACTCCCAACTGACCTAGACCGCCTAAAATCAAAAAGAGAGAGAAAAAAATTTGATTAAAAATCATCATTAGTCATATGTTACCATGGAGACTACATTTCATGCTTCAGAATGTGGTAACCAGGGAAACGTGACATCTAAAGGTTTATACAACATCCATTTAGACCTCAAAGCTTAAACAAACACACAGTCACATACACAAAATCTTTTAAACAAATGAACATTACACAATAACTGGTCTAGCCACTTGTCTCCTGCACTCATACCGGTAATGAGAACTCTGGGATGGTCTGATCCAGAGGACACTGAGTGAAAACTGGCATCGGATGTGACTTGGCACGGAGAGAAACTGCTACTGCGAGCTACAACAGTGAGAGGCTGAAAGCCACAGACTGGAGCCAAGTGAAGCCGCTGGGCCGTCCCACTCACAGCTCTTACACAGGACCGCATCTCCTACTCACTGCCAACACACACACACAAATAGAGCACATCAGAAATGCACACCCAAAAGAGTAACAAAATCAGTGTCAATGTTTGATATAAAATATCACAATCTGAAACATTTTTTTTTCCTTTTGCATTTTTCAAAAGCTTTTGAAATTATAATTTATTTGTCTAGCTAAGGGTCATTTTACAGCTGCATTATAGGCTATGCATCCTAAAAACATATGATTAAATTATACAGAGGGACAGGCATACTTTTATATATAACTATAAGGCTAAAGTTCATACAAGAAGTATTGAAACAGTATTTATCTTAGATCGTCGAGTTTTAAGCATGTAATTAATGACCAAATTTATAGTTAAGACTGAATGTCTGAGTCTGGGAAAATGATACAAAAATCAAATCTATTCATAAAAGATATATGAATACAGTAAGAAATAAATAATGAAGAGTTTTAATGTGGCCTTCATACATGAAAAAACAACAACCACAACTACAAATCTGTTAGTTTTACGAAAAATCTACCCCTGGGTCATAAAAGCACCCGTGGCTTTCACCAAGTGCAGTGTCCCTGGAACAAATCCAATCAACCAATCAGATTTACCAATCAGACAATTTACAGTTTATGTGAAGTTTAGGCTTACAACCAGGGTTAGGTGCTTCTACATCAGTTATAAATGCACCTATCATTTCCCTCTGGTTTTAGGGTCTTTATCTATGAGTAGGTTTATGTTTAGATGTGGGGATGGGGTAGGACTAAATTTTTGGATAGGAATGTTGTTCTAGGATCAACAAAATATGTTGATCCAGGAATATGTCTTGGCAAAATGAAACACCCCGCTGCTGCCACCTTCTGGTCATGGCTATAACAGCGTCACAAAAATCCAAGACCAAAGTCAAATCCATTAGAATATTAGGCTATTTAGTTCATAAACTTGATCACCACTTCAAAAGTCACATTATTCCCTTTCGTAGTCTTAAAATTAATCTTAAATAACTTGCATTAAATTAAAATTGTCATTTTAAAGCAATAACTTCGTGGGAATTATTTATTATTTATTTATTTTCTTTGTTCAGTTCACAACATTTATTAATAATACTTAGTTTTGTAGTTTGACTCACATCTCTATTTCCTTACACTATTAAACTAGTGCACTTTGCAACCTAACATGAACACAAACTGGGAGACTGACAGTCTCTATTTACCAATCAACAACACCAGTATCTACAAACTGCTTCTGTTGTAACAACACACAGCCGGTGATCTGATGATGGACATATTTCACTTCTGGTTGCTATATGGCTTAAATTGTTACAATGTCACAGTTCGGTGGAATGATCAACATTTAGCGCGTGTTACAATAAAACACATTCCTACAGTAAATCACGCCAGTCGTATGCTGAATTTTGCGATCAAGAGATGAAAACATCGATAAGATAAACTTTGATTTACTCACCTTTTATACCACCGCCCTAATCCTCTAGAATAAATGGAAAAGAAACAGGTAAGGGAACCGTATGCTCTTAAAACTACATTAAAGTTCAACAGGAGCAGGTAAATGTCTTTCACTGGACAGTGGACAGACACCTTCAAGTTCATCCACCATCAGTATTGCATCAGCTATAGGTCTCATGGAGAGTCTGCTGTGATTGGTCAGTCCACCCGAGACACACCCACTTAACACTGTATGCATTCGAAGATTGCATTACCAAATTATATTAGCTTTATAATTACAGTGGACCTAAAATTTTTTTAAAGGTCACACACAAATATCAAATTGAAAATAAATATAATGAAAAACAATCAAAACAAGTTTCATATTTTCAAATTCATAATTTTATTAGTTTGTCAGTTCCATATTTTTGCAAAACGTATAGGCCTATTGTCAGATGATCAAACACAAAACCTTTTTGCTTTCAAAATAATATTCTATCCATAATTGTCTCTCTCTCTCTCTCTCTCTCTCTCTCTCTCTCTCTCTCTCTCTCTCTCTCTCTCTCTCTCTCTCTCTCTCTCTCTCTCTCTCTCTTCATAATATTACAAATAGCTACAGAACACTTGCAAACTTTATTGGCTCTATTTATATCAAAGTCCCTTAAAAAATCCACATGGACAACATGCAAACAAAGGAATATTATCAATTGCATATCAGAGTGTTTGGATCTTCACCTGCAACTTCCCATCTACATTCACCACCTTTGCTGCCTGTTGTTTTCCCTCTGCAAACTTCACCCTGTCAATAAAGTGTTTGACTGTTTATACTTTCTGATCTCTGCAGTCTGTGTGTCTTTCTGATATTAGCCTGTTTGTTTTCACATTGTTCTGTTACATATCCTTTAGACAAATATTCATTATAAATGTTAAGTAGATGTGTTCATACCTGTCTAATGATGTTTATGTTGAAATGTAATAAAAAAAAATGGCTTATCAAATTCTCTATCACGTGTCATTCTATTTATTGAGAAATGTGCTTCAGAAATGTGACGTAATTTACGGGAAGGGAGCGAGCATTGAAGCTCCGTTTTTTGCGGTGCGTTGTGGGATTTGTTTTTTTAAAGCAAATGTTCCAGTGTTCTGGAAGGATTTTGCAATTGAGACAGTTCTTTTAATGGCTGACTCCCTGATCAGTGCCATTTTACTGAGCACCCAGACTCGCTCCCTTGGTCAAAATCAAGGGGTCGAGGATCTGTCCAAATAAATTTCCCTCACCCACTTGAAGAAGTTGAATACACTTCAAAATTACAGCGGGGATCCGAGGGGAAGTGCTTAGGGAAGTTTGTGAGTTTATTTCTAAAAGTGGAGCTATAGTAGGTGTGTTTGACTTGAAGTGGCGCTGCACAGACCGATCGGTTGCTTTCAATTCGCTCTCGCTGTACTTTGATGTCATTCATCGATCAGTCTGCGCAGCGCCGTTTCAAGTCCAACACACCTAATGACCAATTTCTGATGGGCCTTTTATTTTAAAATCTGCTAGGTCTGCTTATTTTTAAACCCTGTTAGAGGAAAATTAACAAAACCCTAGATATTTATTTGAAACAGTGGCTAAACTAACGAAAAATAAACCTTCAAGCCCAGACGTTTCCAAGCAGAACAGCAGTAATGACTTTATGAACTTCTTTATTTACAAGATTGATAATATCATGGAGAAAATTATAACTATGCAACCGTCTACTACAGTATTGCAACAGGCAGTGCATTGTAGTCTGTCTGACGAAAAATTAGATTAATTCATTGCTAAAGGAGAGGAAGAATTTTCTGAACCCGTTAAATCATCTAAATCGACAACATGTATGTTAGACCCTTTACCGACCAAGCTACTGAAAGAGATGCTTCCAGAGGTCATAGATCCTCTTCTTAATATCATTAATTCATCTTTGTCATTAGGATACGTACCAAAAACTTTTAAGCGGGCTATGATTAAACCGCTTGTTCAAAAATCAGAAATCAGAAATCGCTTCTGTCAAAGATACTAGAAAAGGCAGTATCTTCACAACTTCCTTTTTTAGAAAGAAATGATATCTGCAAGGATTTTCAATCAGGATTTAGACTGTACCATAGCACTGAGACAGCTCTCATTAGTCACAAATGATTTGCTCTTATCATCCGATCGTGGTTGTATCTCTCTATTAGTGTTACTCGATCTTAGTGCTGCATTTGACACTATCGACCACAACATTCTTTTAAATAGACTCGAAAACTATCTTGGCATTAGTGGAATTGCACTAGCATGGTTTAAATCATACTTATCTGACCATTATCAGTTTGTTGCAGTAAATGAAAAGATGTCTTATCGATCAAAAGTTTGTATGGTGTACCACAAGGCTCTGTACTAGGACCGTTGCTGTTCACTCTGTACATGCTACCCTTAGGAGATATCATTAGGAAGCATGGACTTAGTTTTCACTGTAATGCTGATGATACTCAGCTTTATATTTCTTCACTCCCTGATGAAACTTATCAATTCACAAAATAAACGGAATGCATAGCAGATATAAAAAACTGGATGACTAGCAAATTCCTACTACTTAATTCTGAAAAAACAGAGATTCTTATTATTGGACAAAAAACGTCCTCACGTAATAATCTAGAATACTGTCTAACACTTGATGGCTGCTCTGTCAAGTCCTCGTCGTCGATTAGGAACCTGGGTGTGCTCTTTGATACCAATCTTTCATTTGAAAGTCACAGGTCTAGAATCTGTAAAACTGCATTTTATCATCTTAAAAATATATGTAAATTACTTCATATGCTCTCAATGAAAAGTGCAGAACAATTAGTTCATGCGTTCATAGGCGCCGATACCGTGGGTGCTCTGGGCTCGAGCACCCACGGAAAATATCGAGCACCCACGTGTGCCAGACTACCAGTAGGCTACATTCATTTAAAATTAAACATTGCAGTTGGTGCTATGTGAAGCGTCTGTCACACTGTGATTGGTTATGCCGCTGTCAGTCGCCTGCTCCATATCCTATCCACCAATCACAGCGTTTCTCGGATGAACTACAGAGCGCGATTTACATAGTTTTATATTAAATTTACATGTATTTGTCTCAAATCGTCGTTAATGTAGGCTATATACTGACTACAACCTGTGTTGCAATATTAAATTTACATGTATTTGTCTCAAATCGTCGTTAATGTAGGCTATATACTGACTACAACCTGTCCTGCAATATACATTTAGTTTTACATTAATTTTACAGAAATCAGCTGCTTGAATGAAAATTGCTGATGTTATCGGATTTTCAGGTGATATTCTCAATTCATTCAGTTGGACGCTCTGAGGTAAAAGTGTTCAGACTGCAGACTTTGCAACGGTTGTATTTAATTGTACAGAACAATCATTACATAGTACAGACATTATCTTAATTCCATAATGTCCTTAAACATAACATTACAATATTGCTGGCCATAAACTGACAAAGTGCGCGTCCGGTGTGCGATCGGCTACCTCGCGTTGTCATAGACGCGGCGCTGCGCTTCTCGTTCGGTTCTGAAATGCAAACATTTTTTCACTTTTTTTTTCTTTCTTTTTTTTTAAAGGGCGTGCGCCCATGAGCACCCACGGAGGAAAACATAAATCGGCGCCTATGCATGCGTTAATGACATCAAGGCTGGATTATTGTAATGCCCTACAATGGGTGGTTGCCCTGCACGCTTAATAAACAAATTACAGCTGGTCCAAAATGCAGCTGCTAGAGTTCTTACCAGAACCAGGAAGTATGACCATATTAGCCCGGTTCTGTCAATACTACATTGGCTCCCTATTAAACATGGTATACATTTTAAAATATTGCTGATTATTTACAAAGCACTAAATGGTTTAGCTCCCCAGTACTTGAGCGAGTTCTTAATGCATTATTGTCCTTCCCGTCTATTGCGATCTCAAAATTCCGTCCAGTTGATAATACCAAGAATATCAAAATCGACTGCTGGCGGTAGATCCTTTTTTTATTTAGCACCAAAACTTTGGTACAGTCTTCCTAACATTGTCCGGGAAGCAGACACACTCTGTCAGTTCAAATCTAGACTAAAAACACATCTCTTTGTACTAGCATACATATAACACATTATTGACTTCAATAATTCAATGTTAGGCTGCATAGTATAGATCAGCCGGGACCGGGAACACTTCCCATAAATCCTGATGTACTTGTTACGTCATAAGAACGATGGCGCCTATGCTAATATTAGTCTGTCTGTTTATCCCGAGGTTTACCGCAGTCCAATGGATCCAGGCCGTATCCAGATCTGAGGAAGGACCAGCGCCTGGACACGACGACAACGCAGTCCTGAAGTGTCAACTAGTCTCTCCCCTGTGAAGGCCTCCTTCCTTTTACCTCTTTACAGATAAAACATTGTCGGGATAATTGCGGTCTACACGCCTGCGCACATAATATATATTAAAAACACGCCTACCTATCGACTGAACACGTGATGTGCATGTGCATGCCGTCTGCGTTTTCGCGGGTTTGCGTTTTTGAGGTTTGCCCAGAGAATACGGATAATCGTTTGCACCTTCGAACCTATTTCAGGGAGTGCGTTCTCGAGACACCAGGCACTGTTTTGTGCGGATGGGGGGCCGGAGCGCGTTAAGGGTTTTCTGTTAGAACGGTGTCATGTTAGCGGCCCCGAAGTTAATAATTAATGATCTTCGCAACGGAAGTGAATCAATCAAGTTTCTCTTTAGCTGGACAATAACTTTATCTTAGAGCTGTGGTAAAGCATAAACAATTTGTTGTGGTAATTTCTATTATCATTGTAAAGCTGCTTTGAAACAATCCATACTGTTAAAAGCGCTTTATAAATGAAGATGACTTGACTTGACTTGACAGACTCGTCACTGTTGTGGATGAGGTCGACGACAGATCGCCATGCCTGAGATCAATATCATGTCAATATGGACCAAAATCTCTTAGGAATGTTTCTAAAACCTTGTTTGAATGTCATGAATAATTCTGACTGAATTCTTGCAGTTCTGAAGTTAATAGGTCCAACCAGATACTAGCAAGTGTGTGACTTGTGAGTGTATATATAAAAAAATGCATATAAAAGTCACCATAAAGAAAAAATTATTATTTTGGTAATACTTTACAATAAGGTCCGTTAGTTAACATTAGTTAACTACATTAATTAACATGAACTAATAATGAATGTATGTATACAGCATTTATTAATCTTTGTTAATGTTAATTTCAACTTTTACTTTATTAAAATCTTGGGTTAAACTTTATTTCGATAGTCACTTTAGACATTCTACTAACTGTAAGTAACTTTTCAACTACATGTCAACTAACTGTCATTAGAGTATTAGTAGACTGTTGTAGACTGTCAGTAGACTGTAGTGTCACATGCCTGTCCTGTCTTGTGTTGCACATGGGTGTTTTGTTATTTTGGACCATGTGCTCTGGTCGTTGTCTGATCCCTCCCCCTCGTTACCTGATTATTGTTTGAGTTCTCCCACCTGTCCCCTCTTGATTTGTTCCCTTCTTAAGTCTCCTCTTGTTTGCAGTCTTTGTCGGATTGTTTGTCTAATGTCTCCTGTTCCCCGTGATTCCCCGTTCCCCGTGATCTACTTAATGTTACGGTTTAGTTGTTTCATTTTTATTCATTGCGTTTTTCCCCCTCGTGGGTTTTTGCTTTGTGTTTGTTAGTGATGGCAAAATGAGGCTTCCTGAACCACTGAGACCTCGCAGCCCATTGCTTCACCCAAAGGTTCATTACTCGAAGCTTCATTCAGCATTGCTCACTAGTGACACCTAGCTACTGTGCAAAGAAGTAGCAGACAAATTAATTAATTAATTCTGAACCAATGACCTGAGCAGACTTATACCCCCCCCACCCACCCACCCAAACACACACACGTTGTTTTATTTACTTATTTATTTTCTTCTCACTATTAAAGTCTGTAACCTTTCATTTGCAATAATAAAAAGACCTGAGCAGACATTTGTCCATTGCCTGGGTATAAAATAAAATATGTATCTTTCTCTGTCTGAATTTACTTGTGCAGAGACAACTGTCACATACATAGTTAATTAATTATTCAGAAATTGTTTGGATAGTGACAGTATGAACAACAAAAGTGACACTGTGTTGAGTGCAGTGCTTATGGTGGAGTGAGTGTAATAAAGTAAACTGCAACAGAATAATCTGGGGTGGAAAAAGTTAAGATTGTTTTCGGGGTGTTTTGTGCAGTGAACTGTTTCTAGTTTAAGTGCAGTGTTGTGCTTATGGAACTGGGACATAGAGGAGCAAACTGCAACACTGCAGTTTGGGGTGGGTGAAGGAAGGATTACAATAGATTTTTATTGAGAAACAAAACAATTTTCAAGTGTGTTGGGGTTTAGACGATTCCTCTTCTTGGACAAAACCTCTCCAGTCTTGGAAAATATCCTTTCACAAGGAACAGAGGATGCAGGGGAACATAAAAATGCCAGTGCCAGCTGGTATAAATGAAGATACTGATGCTTGTGTTGAGGCCAGACAGGGGAGGATCTCCTCTTTCTTGCGGCTCCTTTACCAGGAAAAAGGAAGAGTCGCAAAAAGCAAACAAATCCAAAAGGGCGATCCAAAACAATAAGCAGTCCAGTCCAGATCGGAAAATCCAAAGCAATCCAAATAATCTTATCTAATTAATATAACAAGATTATAATATAGCTACTATAATTAATAATAACAATATACTATAAGTATTCTAGCTTGATATTATGTAATAATATATAGCCCTAACAACACATATGACACAATAACGACAATGACAATGGGAATTCTCTAACTCTCTGACTCTGACACTGACTACTACAACTGCGTCTGCTACTCCTGACAACACCCACAAGGTGGCACCGATGACGTTTCCACACAAACCGAGGCCTCGTTTGTCATTAGTCACGTGATTTCCACGTTAACAACACAAGCCTCGAATCGCGGCTTCATCTGGCACGCCCATTTTTTCTCGACACAAGCTCCGACGCCTCGGTTCAAATGTCACATCACTAGTGTTTGTTTATTTTTGTAATAAATTAACCATTCTCTTGCATTTGAGTCCTCACACCTTTTTTTGCCTTGCACGTTCCGTGACATAACGATCCGAGAGACTGTTCACGTTCCGTCTGCCCATGCGAGAGACTGTTCACGTTCCGTCTGCCCAGCGAGAGACTGTTAACGTCACGTCTGCCCAGCGGGAGACTGTTCACGTCACGTCTGCCCAGCGGGAGACTGTTCACGTCACGTCTGCCCAGCGGGAGACTGTTCACGTCACGTCTGCCCAGCGAGAGACTGTTCACGTCACGTCTGCCCAGCGAGAGACTGTTCACGTCACGTCTGCCCAGCGGGAGACTGTTCACGTCACGTCTGCCCAGCGGGAGACTGTTCACGTCACGTCTGCCCAGCGAGAGACTGTTCACGTCACGTCTGCCCAGCGAGAGACAGTACACGTCACGTCTGCCCAGCGAGAGACAGTACACGCTCTGTCTGCCCAGCCAGAGACTGAGCACGTCCAGTCTGCCCAGCCAGAGACTGAGCACGTCCAGTCTGCCCAGCCAGAGACTGAGCACGTCCAGTCTGCCCAGCCAGAGACTGAGCACGTCCAGTCTGCCCAGTCAGAGACTGAGCACATCCAGTCTGCCCAGTCAGAGACTGAGCACGTCCAGTCTGCCCAGTCAGAGACTGAGCACGTCCAGTCTGCCCAGTCTGAGACTGAGCACGTCCAGTCTGCCCAGTCTGAGACTGAGCACGTCCAGTCTGCCCAGTCTGAGACAGATCCGGAAATGCCCATTTGTGTGGCCGCCAAGGCACCTACGGACTATATGGAGGGTCTGGCTCGGATCCTGGACATGCCCGTGTCTGCTGTTCCAGAGCCGGAGCCAGTGTCTGCTGTTCCAGAGCCGTAGGCAGAGCCAGTGTCTGCTGTTCCAGAGCCGGAGCCAGTGTCTGCTGTTCCAGAGCCGGAGGCAGAGCCAGTGTCTGCTGTTCCAGAGCCGGAGGCAGAGCCAGTGTCTGTGCCCGTTCCAGAGCCGGAGGCAGAGCCAATGCCCGTTCCAGAGCCGGAGGCAGAGCCAGTGCCCGTTCCAGAGCCGGAGGCAGAGCCAGTGCCCGTTCCAGAGCCGGAGGCAGAGCCAGTGCCCGTTCCAGAGCCGGAGGCAGAGCCAGTGCCCGTTCCAGAGCCGGAGGCAGAGCCAAGGCCTGTTCCAAAGCTGGAGCCAATGTCTGTTCCAGCACCAGTGTTTGTTTCTGTGTTTGTGTTTGTTCTTGTGACTGTTACAGTTCTTGTGTCTGTCCCTGAGCCGGTGTCTGCTGTTCCTGAGCCGGTGTCTGCTGTTCCTGAGCCGGTGTCTGCTGTTCCTGAGCCGGTGTCTGCTGTACCTGAGCCGGTGTCTGCTGTACCTGAGCCGGTGTCTGCTGTACCTGAGCCGGTGTCTGCTGTACCTGAGCCGGTGTCTGCTGTACCTGAGCCGGTGTCTGCTGTACCTGAGCCGGTGTCTGCTGTACCTGAGCCGGTGTCTGCTGTTCCTGAGCCGGTGTCTGCTGTTCCTGAGCCGGTGTCTGCTGTACCTGAGCCGGTGTCTGCTGTACCTGAGCCGGTGTCTGCTGTTCCTGAGCCGGTGTCTGCTGTTCCTGAGCCGGTGTCTTCTGTTCCTGAGCCGGTGTCTTCTGTTCCTGAGCCGGTGTCTTCTGTTCCTGAGCTGGTGTCTGCTGTTCCTGAGCCGGTGTCTGCTGTTCCTGAGCCGGTGTCTGCTGTTCCTGAGCCGGTGTCTGCTGTTCCTGAGCAGGTGTCTGCTGTTCCTGAGCCGGTGTCTGATGTTCCTGAGCCGGTGTCTGCTGTTCCTGAGCCGGTGTCTGCTGTTCCTGAGCCGGTGTCTGCTGTTCCTGAGCCTGAGCCACCCGAGGGGTCTTCACCGCCCTGGCAGCCCGATGGACAGTCTGCTTCGCCCTGGCCGCCCGAGGGGTCTTCACCACCCTGGCCGCCCGAGGGGTCTTCACCGCCCTGGCCGCCCGATGGACTGTCTGCTTCGCCCTGGCCGCCCGAGGGGTCTTCACCGCCCTGGCCACCCGATGAGGGGTCTTCACCGCCCTGGCCGCCCGATGGACGGTCTGCTTCGCCCTGGCCTCCCAGGAGTAAGCGCTCTGTCCCGTCCCTCCCGTCCCGCCCTGGTCTGTCCCTCCCGTCCCGCCCTGGTCTGTCCCTCCCGTCCCGCCCTGATGTTTCCTTCCTGTCCCGCCCTGGTCTTATGGAGCGTCTGGTAGCCGCTCCGTAGGGAGGGGGTAGTGTCACATGCCTGTCCTGTCTTGTGTTGCACATGGGTGTTTTGTTATTTTGGGCCATGTGCTCTGGTCGTTGTCTGATCCCTCCCCCTCGTTACCTGATTATTGTTTAGTTCTTCCACCTGTCCCCTCTTGATTTGTTCCCTTCTTAAGTCTCCTCTTGTTTGCAGTCTTTGTCGGATCGTTTGTCTAATGTCTCCTGTTCCCCGTGATTACCCGTTCCCCGTGATCTGCTTAATGTTAAGGTTTAGTTGTTTCATTTTTATTCGTTGTGTTTTTCCCCCTCGTGGGTTTTTGCTTTGTGTTTATTTTTGTAATAAATTAACCATTCTCTTGCATTTGAGTCCTCACACCTTTTTTTGCCTTGCACGTTCCGTGACAGGTCGGTTATGGTTAGGTGTTAGGGTTCGGGTTAGGAGAACAAGTTGACTTGTAGTTGCTAAGTTACTTATAGTCAGTAGAATATCTGTTGGGGGACCAACAAAATAAAGTGTTAGCAGATATTAAGCAGACACTCTACTAATACTCTAATGACAGTTAGTTGACATGTAGCTGCAAAGTTACTTATAGTTAGTTGAATGTCTAAAGTGGACTATCGAAATAAAGTGTTACCAAATCTTGTTAACATTAGTTAATGCACTGTGAACTAACAATGAACAGCTGTATTTGTTTTATTAACTAACGTTAACAAAGTTGAACAAATACAGTAACAAATGTATTGCTCATGGTTAATTCATGTTAGTTAGTTCACATTTGTTCTTGTTCCAGAAGCCATTTCAATCAGATATATACGTCACAGTAGGGAAGAAAAGACTATCACAACTTGCATCAGCTTCATTTTCAATAAGTGAAAATGTTTCTATTTTAAAAAAAATATGCTAGATGAAATGATGGGACATGTTTTTTCTGTGTCTCAAGAATCAGTGTTTCCAGCCATACAAATTCCATATCGACAGATCGTGAGCTTAGAATTATACAGTTCCATCTCCGTTTAGGGTAGTTCTGAGATATTGAGTATCAAAGTTTTTACATCCCTGCTGTTTTGTGAGATGGAACCTTTTTATTTTATTAATAACTACTAACATTTTTTTTAACAAAAATAACACCACACAGGCATTAATAAACACCTAATGGATAAGATTGTCAAAAAGTCAATTTCGACCAAAAGTGGAGAACCGTATAATTCTAAGCTCACGAGATGTGTCAGTCTTAGCAAAGGTCAAATGTCATATTGAATCAATGGTGGGTTTCTTTCATGGGATGAGCATTTGTGTGCAGTAGTCATGCAAGAAATATATATTTATCGTCTGCTTCAGTAGCAGCACATGAAAGCATGCCAGAACTCAAGGGATCTGTAGGCAATTATCTCACTTGTAGTATTCACTGCCCCAGTCACAACATAAGCTTTCATAAAAATGACATACCCTTGTGCTTCTACGTTTAGTAGCTTTTCTGTTTGGTTAAAACTCAATGCAGAGAACTCTATGACTCATATGCAGTTCTTTCAAATCATATTTAGTTTGAATGGGTTTTGCTTTTGCAGTCAGGCAGAACGCTGGACATTAGAATCATTTCTCGTCTAAACTAGTTCTCTCAGTACTGAATTGTTGTATTTCTCATTCTCACTCAAACTCTTTTCTGTTTTACATTTGCATTTATTCCTTTGCGAAGCAACATTTTGAAAACATGGTATCTACATACTATATCTCACAATCCAATGCCCTTGACTTGTCCTTCCATTTCCAATGTGATGAATGAACTGGAACTGAATCTCTATTTAAATCGTTATTATTATCGTGATTGGAACATAATGCCAGTTAAGTCTTTTTACTAAAAATGTATTTAACATTTATTTTTAAAAAAATTATTCACCACATTTCAAGATTGAAATGGTTATATTGTTAATGTTTTAAGTACAAATAAACATTTGTTCTGTTAATATTCTTTTCTTTTGTGGTTTAATAATTCATTAGAGGGTTAAATATAGTCATGCATCACAAGTTTTGGTATTTCTTCCTGTTACTGAAAATGAGGTTTCCACTCCTCTCTACTCCTCTCATGTTATCATGACAGTTTAATTAGTGAAGAGCGCTTAAGCCGCACAGTATCTCTGTCAGATGCGTCGCAGTGTCTGTTTGAAGATTTGGACTCTCTCCATTGGGAAGGAACTAAAGACAGGGGCTTTTGTCATATTCCTGTGGCAGAGGGTTTTGCATGTGCTGTGCTAATCTAGGAAATTCCCCATGTGCTGAAAGCAACAGCAGTGAATTTTATGGAGCTCACGGATTGTGTTCAAGGAGGCTGTTTTTTTTTATCAGTGGTCTGTTTTTAACCTTACAACTGGTTTAAAAGGGATATTCACCCTACAAAGTTTTCCAAACCTGTATGAATTTCTTTCTTTTGCTGAAACAAAAGAAGATATTTTTGAAGAATATGGGTAACCAAACAGCTGATGGGCTCCAAAGACTTCTATAAAAAATACAGTGGAAGTCAATGGGGTCCATCAACTGTCTGCTTCTCAACATTCTTCAATATATATATATATATATATATATATATATATATAGTGTTCAACAAAATACAGAAATTTATACAGGTTTGGAACAACTTGAGGGTGAGTAAATGATAACAGCATTTTTATTTTATTTTTGGTTGAACTATCCCTTTAAATACTGTATGAATAGAGCAACAACGCTGTTTTAAATAGAACATTAATACAAATGCACAGGAACTCTAAAATATGCTGTCCAAAACATTAAATGATTGCTTTGTGTTTCATACTTGTTTTACTGTTTAAATTGTGCTGAAAACCCAATAACAGGCAGTTTAATGGCATGTTTCCATTGACATAAAAGGTCAACATGTTAAATTAACGGTATGGATTTCATTTATTTATTTGTTTATTTAAAAAGATAAAAAAATGAAAACCCACCTTGAGAAATATTTATTGTGACAAATAAACTATAGCCTATAGGTTTTCCTGGCGGAATCAAACTTAATTTATTTTATAGTAATGTTAATATATAAAATGTATGCAATGTTTATTTATTTAGTGAATTAGTTACTTAAGTATAAGATGCTTAAATGTTTGTGTTAGGAAATTCAAAACTCACCTTGAGAAATATTCACAAAATGTTAAAAGTGTGACAAATGGCAATATTATACATCTGCTATTTGATATTGTCTTAAAATCATTATCTATTATAAAGTCACTACATAATTTATATATATATATATATATATATATATATATATATATATATATATATATATACTAGCCTATATATTTATAGGCTAGTATATAAATACACTAGCCTATAAATGGCTAGTGTATTTTTGTCACCACATGATTTCCAACTACAATTGCATAATGTGAAAATGGACATTACAAAATATGCGTCCAGACTTTTAACTGGTAATTTATTCATGAGTCAAACACACACACACACACACACACACACACACACACACACACACACACACACACACACACACACACACACACACACACACACACACACACACACACACACACACACACAAGCAAACACACACACACACACACACACACACACACACACACACACACACACACACACACACACACACACACACACACACACACACACACACTGTAAAAACTGTATACCATCACAGAAAAAAATCTGCATTTTTACATTTTTCAAAAAAAAAAATACAGTATGATTTAATAAGCTGTTTTCCTTATGGGGACCAACAATGTCCCACCAAGAACAAGGATTTCCGATATTGCCATCTTTGTGGGAAGTCTGGTTTGCTATGTGGGGAGTGAACTCTCCATAGACGTAATGGTATACTGTACATTATATTATCTCCCTTACACTAACCTTAACCATAAACCTACCCATCACAGAAAACTTACTGCATTTGAACATTTTCCAAAAAAAATAAAAAAAACGCATTCTGTATGATTTGTAAGCTTGTTTCCTCATGAGGACCTCAATTTTGGTCCCCACAGTGACCCCAGTCCCCATGAGTCAGTGTGCATCCAAGTTGATTTCCCAAAGGGATAGGAAAACAAACAAAAACACACACACACACACACACACACACACACACACACACACACACACACACACACACACACAGGTATCACGGAAGTGGCGTCACGGAGCACGGAAAGACTAAGGAGGAGGGGGTTTGGGATGAAGCGTTTCAGAGAGCAAGATGGCAGCAAAATCCGATGGCGTGGGGGTCGTTACCGGTTTCGCGCAGCTGCATAACCTGGACGAGGCGCTCGGCGACGACGATGGGCTGGACAGCTCGGCCATACACATCTGCCACTGCTGCAACACCTCGTCGTGTTACTGGGGCTGCAGGAGCGCGTGTCTCCAGACGCTTCTGGGCGAACGCGACGCTGGAGAGCGCGGGCGGCCGACGCATCAGCAACCGCCGGAGGAGCGCCTGTGGCTGGACTGCCTCTGGATCATCCTGGCGCTGCTCGTCTTCTTCTGGGACGTCGGGACGGACTTGTGGCTGGCTATGGACTATTACTCCAAACGGGACTATCTGTGGTTCGGGCTCACCCTGTTCTTCGTGCTGGTGCCGTCGGTGCTGGTCCAGATTCTGAGCTTCAGGTGGTTCGTCCAGGACTGCACGGGCGGTGGGCTCGGGGCCGCGGAGGGGCTCAGCAGAAAAGCCACGGCCGATCTCAGCTCGCGCATCTACGGCAGGGACAGGTGCTGTGTGATCTCCATTTGGATATGGCATGCCTGTGTGCACATCCTTCAGATGGGACAAGTGTGGAGGTAAGACGCTGACGTGATGATGAAAGTCCATTGAAATGCTTTTAGGATGATGCACACTACACACCCAGAAGAATGATATGATTTATACAGGGGATAACCTGCTTATTTTGATCAGAAGAACAGGATGGTTTATGGTTGTTTTGACTGGTGCATGACTTCACATCACTGTGCACACACTCCAGAGGAGATGATGCACTTTGGACACACATCAACAGAGCTATTGCATGTAGATGCATCAGATGATGCCTTTTAGCATCATCTCAGAGGCAGTGCTCAGTTGAAACACTAATGTTTTTCTTTCTCTTGCTTTATGGCTCGTTCTGTGTCCTCTAACCATCTGTGTAACGATGGCAAACAGTTCATTTCAGCAGAATGACGGGCTCACTTCGGGCTTGAGAGTGTGGAATCGATAGAGCTTGTAATTAATTTACTTGAATGACCTCGGCTCTCTGCTAGAGGAAAACAAACCTCGGTCTGGTTGGGTTGTTTTTGCTGCATCCCGTTTGGGCTTGATCATGTAGGATGTTGCTTGTACATTCTGTCTTGTATAGCAGGCTTGTCTTCAGGATGTTGTTAATATTTTAGGTTCCAAGGTCACATTTTATGCTGATTGAGAAGCGTGTGTGTTCTGGTGAGGGGTTTGCATTAGTCTGATGTGGGGACACTGCATGTGTCTCATCCCTGAGAGGCTGTTCTTTCACTCTCGAGTTTATGAGAAGCATGAAACAAGGCTGGGCGTCACTAAGATTTGCATTCAGATGCATTCAGAATAATGTCATCAAGACAGCATGCGGACGGGAGGATATTGGTTATTTGTTATTCTCTTAAAACAACTGTATTCTTATTTTCTAAGTAAAATTAGAAAATATGATTTTGTATAAAGATAAACTTATTTTAGTTTTGCAGTGTGATATTTTGATGAGAAATGATCACAATTTACTCGAACATTGTCATCACTTATTCTCAGTGCTTCTCTTCAAATTTTTCGGTAAAACTTTACAATATGGTTTCATTTACATAAGTTAACTACTTTAGTTATCATGAAATAAGAATGAACAATACTTCTACAGCATTTATTAATATTACTTAATGTTAATTTCAACATTTACTAGTACATTATAAAAAATAGAAATTTGTATTTGTTAACGCACTGTGAACTAACATGAACAAACAATGAACAGCTGTATTTTTTATTAACTAACATTAACAAAGATGAATAAATACATTAACAATATATTTCTCATTGTTAGTTTGTTTGTTAATATATTAACTCATTTTGACAAATTAAACCTTAAGGCAGTGTTACCGATATTTGTATTAATAGTTTCAGTTTTAAGGTAGGTAATGGATCAGACAAAGACTGATTTTCCAGACAATCCAATTGTCAGATTACAGCATTTCCAAATAATTCATGCTGTATTAATGCCTGTGATTAGTTCCATACAGCGCTGTATCCAGTGGTAAGAGATTGTTGTTGATGCTTTGCTTCTTCAGCAGGGCGACAGAAATGCAGTCAGTATCTCCAGGCCTGAAGAAGACAATTAGTTGACTGTCACGCCGGTTAAGATCATCTGTCGAGCTCAGGGGTGACCAGAAGCTGGCAAGCACAGGCAGAAAATGTGTTCCCCGTCGGCAGTGCCCGCTCACACTCTCTGGATGCACATATGCTTTCCCTGGCAGAGATCTAACACTGATGAGGGCTGATTGCAGTGTTAAGAGTAAGACCCCAGCTTGACTCAGAGTTCTCACAGCATGGAAAACCTTTCAGCCCTTCCTTGCTTTTAGTTTACAAATGCAGATCATGTCCAGTGGTTATTCTGTGACATTTGGGCTTGTAGGATCAAGCAAATTACCAAGAGGTTTTTTGGACCCCATTGAAAACATAAGAATTTATTAAAATAAAATTTATATAAATAATTTTGGATGTTTTCATAGAGGAGTTGTTGATAAATGTGTGAGGGAAAAGTATACTGTCATAGTAATGAATCTCGTATCACCCGGAAGAGGACTGCTTGTGATTAATTAGGACTTTTTCCTAATATATTTAGGTGTTTTCATAGAGAATTTAATTGGTGCTATTTTGTAAGGCATGAATATGGAAGTTTGTTTCCGCCACAGAATAAAAAATAAAAAAGGTATTGCGAGTTATGAAGTCAGAATTGTGAGATTTAAACTTCAGATTGTGAGAAATAAACTCGCAATTCTGACTTTTTTTTTCTCAGAATTGCATGTTTATATCTCGCAATTCTGACAACATGCAATTGGGAGATATAAAATCAGAATTGCATGATATAAAGTTACAATTGCATGTTATAAAGTCAGAATTGTGAGATATAAACTCGCAATCCTGAGGAAAATTATTTGACTTCATAACTCGCAAGTGTGAGTTTATGTCACAATTCTGTCAGAATTGCGGGAAAAAAGTCACATTTGTATGTTTATTTCTCGCAATTCTGACTTTATAACACTCAATTACGAGTTTATATTTCCCAATTCTGACTTTGTATCTTGCAATTCTGAGAAATGAAGTCAGAATTGCGCAATATATACTCGCAATTGTGATATTAAAAGTCACAATTATTTTTTAAAATGTTTTATTCTTTGGAAACAAGCTTCCATACATGATAGATATTGCTTATACAATGAAAAAAAATGGTGTAGGATCTACAGTACATTTTATTTTATTTGATCTGACCCCATTAGCAGATATTTTTTCTTGGTACATAGATAAAAAAAATTCTTTCAGAAAACAAGACTTTTATGCTTATTAAGTTAATGTATCTTAATTTAAGAGTGTTTACATATTTATACTAAAAAAACAAGACTTATGCAGTGAGATCCAGGCAGACAAGCAATGATTATGTTTCAATGTATGTAATGATTATGAGATCAAATTTGAATAAGGAATAACAAATGTATTAAAGGTGCCTTGTGTCATGTCCGCCAAAAAATCTATTCATACTCCACATTCCATACCAGATGGGGGCAGTATACCTCAAGAAAGTGAGTTGGTCTACTCTAGAGTAACAAACGAGAAACGGCATAGTCTCTATGCTCCGCCCCTACCTTCACAAAGACCCTAGAGCCATAGCCGAAGCCGAACTCCTAATAGAGGACGTTTTGACTCCAGAGGAACGTTGGTTGATGTCAAGTGATTTTTAAATATGACATCTTCAAGCTACTCCCCTTCACCTTTACCAGTGAATATGTTCATATTCGTTTTGTTCATATTACATTTTTATTGTTAGTTTGAATTACATTCATTTGACAGACAGCATTCGCTGATGTTGACCAAGCTAGCGCCATTCAGAGCAGCCAACTCTCACGAATTCACCGTGAGACATGCCACACATAAATTTTGTCACGCACAGAAAAATCGCAAAGCAAAGAGGACACGGAGACCGACAGACTAGAAAGAGCAGGTTAGTTATGATATAAAAAAATCTCAGTTCTCAGATTCTGTCAATTTTATTACGCAATTCAAACAATAAATACCGTGTTGGCGCTTGTAAATGTTACACGACAGATCCCTAGCGCACGTGAACCGATCATCTCTACTAGCTAATAGTAAAAAAACACGAACACTGTTGAAAGATACAGTAGGCTACAACTTACCAAAATGTATTCCTCGTACATAATATCGACCAATCATTTTTTTTAATCAGCGTGCAGAGGTCAATAACATAGCTCGAGAACAAATATGTCAGATTTACCTCAGGAAAGCAATTTAATAAAAATAATATAATTAGCTAATGTTACATTTTATCATCAGCTTGGTAGAGACGGGCTCTGGTAGATAACAGGTGAAAACCGTAATGGATCTGTGGGTAGAGCTAACTATCAAACACATCAGGTTCAAGTACGCCCACAAGCCGTGCAAGTTATTCGTGTATTGCAGTTTGGCTGGTGGTTATTTTGCCCGCAAACCGCCTCCCATGGCCGAAACTGGTATTATGACACCTGTCGGGCCGTGGCTAGTAATTTAGCATGCTAATTCAGGTTGATATCTCTGCAGCACTATAACTTGTCATTTTTTTAATGACATCATCGCCCTTATTTCTTCTCATTCTTTTGATGCGTGTAGCTCTTTTTTTGGATATTTTTACCTCAATTCTTACACATGGCACCTTTAAGTAAAAAGTCAAATTATAAAGACAACAAATTAAGTAAATCTGAAGTAAGGCATTGGCAGAATAAAAGGAGAGGTAGAAGAGAAGAAGCAGAAGAAAAATAAGAGCAATGAATATATATGCAGGAAACTTACATCCTCCTAAACTTGGTCTGATAGGAAAAGGTCAAACAGACTTAGCCTATCTATTATGTCATAGTTGGTGTAATCGGTTGGAGTGACCGGTCAAATTGCAAAGATAGACGAAATAGATAGATGAGAGAATATCGCAGATCTTGCATTATCTCATGTCTGCAGAGATGGAAACAGACATATTTTAATACAAGGTACATCATGTTATCAATTCTGATGGAAAATACACCCACTCGATCTTACAGCACAGAAGAAACACTAAAGATCTCACATTTGGAAATAGTAAAACCTATCAAAGCATGTTGTAGAAAATAAATAGAAAATAAATAAATGATTATAAATGATTATAATGAAATCAAGAACATGTAAAAGAATAATAACGCAACATAAAGAATGTAACGATTTATTAATGATGATTAAATGAATACATAGCTATCAATGACTAGAATGCATGAGGAAGAGATTAATAAGATTTGTAAAAAGGAAAAATTAATTAAAGAAAGAAATAAAAGACAATAATCAAAAGAATAAATTTGAACACGGATAATTTCGTATACACAAAGACAAAAATTCTGAGTATAAAAATATATTTTTTTTTGCAGTGTGCAATTTTGTTGAATGTGAATGTTTCCTCAAATGTTTCCTGGCTTGTTATTGAGTGTTAACGCTTCTCACTTACTTTGAATTGTGACGTTATGCTTTGCCGTACTGAATTATGGGTTCCGTTGCGTCACTGGCACTGCTTGTGGCAGAAGTTTTTCAACTTTCAAATTTTTAACTTTTCAAGCACCAACGCAGCCAATCAGGGGTGCGTCTCCCGTACAACTACGTAACTCGCTGCTTAACTACAATAGTATGATGCATCGATGAAGAAATCACCTAGCTAGTCACGATTGTTTCCCGAAACCATAGTTGCAAATTTGTTGTTCAACCACGTTGGTTAATGATGTCATGCACAGGGTGGAGTAATAACCTCTTTTAATTAATCTGTTTGAGATCAAATTAATGTAAAATGTTTTACTATAAATTACGGACATGGCATCTGTGGACAAATTTTCATTTTTCTCAGTTATATTGCTTCATTTCCAGATTCAATCATAGGCTCGTTCTTCCGTACTAGCATGTTCGCACATGTGCAATCTTCAAACAAACTAAAACTAAACAACATAAATTATATTTGTATGTATTCCAAATATAAGATACAGATTCTACTGAATGTCAGCTTGCTTATTTAGCTTAAGATAAGGATTTATTGAGTCCACATGTTATGCAAACAGGTTCAGAGCTGTCATTCCAAACACACAACTTCTTGTTGAAGTATGCTGATAACGACAGAACTTGCGAGCATAGTTGGCTAGCAATGCTTTTGGAAAACGCACACCTGATCGCCTTATGCAAATAACTTAGCGCAGACGCTAGCCAAGTGTGTTCATGCAACATCGGAAAGTAATGTGATTGGATGTTCTCACTATGATGGTCACGTCAGCAGACTCAGCACCACGTCGACACCCCGTGTGAATGCAGCGCAAGAAACCACGTAGCAACCTGAAATTGACCTATTAAGAAAATGCAAAAATCTAATTAGCATTCAAGCATCTGTTATTAAAGCCTCTGGGCAACATCCTTATGAAAACAGTGAGCCCTGGGTTCATGCGAGACTGTTATGCAAGCATGATCTCTAAAGCGCAGCACAGACCAGACCAGCAGTTGGTGTGGCTGTAGATGTTGGCAATGACACACTGACCTGACTTCTCCTCTATCTGTTCAGTGCACTTTCGGTGAACCCGAGCCCCAGAGCTCACACCTTTCATCTGCCTGTTACAGGGCTTTTACTGCCTCCACTTAACCGCAGCACGAGCAGCTCCTGGGGTGAGAATTTTTCTCTCAAGCCTCCACCCACTCATGCAAACTTAACCTTGTTTATTGCATTTATGCAGTTGATTTATTTGGCTTGAGCTCTTTCTGTGGAATGACTTGAGAAATACAACTGTCCAATATCAGTCCCTCCCTATATGGAAAATTGCATGCTCATAGTGTATGTCCAAAAATGTAAGCACGGTATTTTTAAAAATTATACCGGTTTTACGGTATATGACGGTATTTTTTCCCCAAGCATGTCTGGGTGTTAACCACAATTTTTACTGATTGAGAGAGAAAATATTGCAGTAGATTGACTTAAAATGCCCTATTTTACTGTAATGAGTGAATATTGTAAAAAAAAATCCACACTAGTATTAATAGCCTACAGGTTTGCAAGGCCCCACCAAATTATGCGGGTAACTAAGAGGTTATAGTGTATGTCCAAAAATTTAAGCACGGTATTTTTAAAAATTATACCGGTTTTACGGTATATGACGGTATTTTTTCCCCAAGCATGTCTGGGTGTTAACCACAATTTTTACTGATTGAGAGAGAAAATATTGCAGTAGATTGACTTAAAATGCCCTATTTTACTGTAATGAGTGAATATTGTAAAAAAAAATCCACATTAGTATTAATAGCCTACAGGTTTGCAAGGCCCCACCAAATTATGCGGGTAACTAAGAGGTTACAAACAGTGTCGCACAGCAGCAAACTGGCAACCTGTGTGAGCGCCGTTCAGTCTAAAGGGGGTTGCACACCGGACGAGAAGCGCAGCGCCGTGTCGCGCAGCGCCATGTCTTTAAAATTCGAACACATTATTCTCTATGAGTGTACACACACCGGCGGCGCCATTCGGCGTCTGTCCGCCTCGCCCAGCTACGGCTCAGGACCTTGTTCAAAACCCTGCCGCGCCACTTACATAGTTTTTTATTAAATGTACATTTATTTGTCTCAAATTGTCATTAATGTATATACTGACTTCACCCTGTGCTGCAATATACATTTAGTTTTACATTCCGCGGCGCTGCGCTTCTCGTCCGGTGTGTGACCCCCTTTAGGAGCAGGTCGAGGGAGAAACGACAATCTCTGATTTTGAATTGGACTGCAGTACCTATTGAGACCACTAGTTATCATTCTTACAGACTGCACCTTTAAGTAACATACTTATAATATACTAAAATATGTATTGCGGTATATTAAAAATTCATATCATAACAAAAATAAACACCGCCCAGCACTAATCGCTCGTCGCATAAGACTTTTAGTTCATGTGTGTAATGTTTTCCTTGCCCTATCCCAGATTACATGTACATTCATGCATTTAGCAGACACTTTTATCCAAAGTAACTTACAATAGAGGAACATAAGCAACTCATGACTGATCCAAGCTATATTCAGTTAGTGCACAATGTCAGGTTTATTAGAAAGCTAGAGCGGAGGTGAAATGCAAAGAAGAGGAGGATTTTTAAAAAAAAATATTAAGTAACCATTTGAATTGTATATTATCATTGGTATACTATTGTAGTTTTTTTAAATAGTTTGATTTAGGTGTTATATATATGATTTATTTTTTATTTTTTTATTTTTGTTATATATTTTTTCATTTTGTTAACATTTTTATATATATATTTTTTTTAAATGTCCGCATAGTTTTTGTTCATTTTTATTTCAGTTTTAGTTTTACGGAGACTAAATGAAAATTAGAAATGTTTCCTTGGTAACTAGCTGAAATAAAATACGCTTAAATGGTTAGTTCACCCAAAAAGGAAAATTATGTTATTACTTATTATATACCCCCATGTCATTCCAAACCCGTAAGGCTGTTATTCATCTTCGAAACACAAATGAAGATATTTTTAATCTGAATATATCTGAAATCTGAGAGATCTCTGTCCCTCCATTGACAGCTACACAACTACCACTTTGATTCTTCAAAAAGATCATAAAGAGATCGTAAAACTAATCCATATGTATTGACTGGTTTAGTCCAAATATTCTAAAGAGACCAGATTGTTTTATGTGATGAATTTAATTAAGTCTTTAATTCACATTTAAACATTCATCAACTCACACATCAGTTGTGGTCAACATGTTCGCTTGACATGCGAGAACCAATCAGGATCATTCTGGTGTTACGCAACATGTTTGAGCTTCCGCAAGAACCAATGAGGTTCATTGTCGTGTTACGCAGCACGTTTGAGCTTCCGCAAGAACCAATGAGGTTCATTCTGGTGTTACACCGCACTTTTGAGCTTTAGTAAGAACCAATGAGGTTCATTCTGGTGTTACGCTGCATGTTTGAGCTACTGCAAGAACCAATGAGGTTCATTCTCTTGTCACGCTGCATATTTGAGCTTCCACAAGAATTAATGACGTTCATTCTGGTGTTACACAGCACTTTTGAGCTTTAGTAAGAACCAATGAGGTTCATTCTGGTGTTACGCTGCATGTTTGAGCTACTGCAAGAACCAATGAGGTTCATTCTGGTGTTACGCTGTATGTTTGAGCTTCCGCAGGAACGAATGAGATTAATTCTGGTGTTACGCTTCATGTTTGAGCTTCTGTAAGAACCAATGAGGTTTATTCTCATGTTACGCTGCATATTTGAGCATACGCAAGAACCAATGAGGTTCATTCTGGTGTTACGCTGTATGTTTGAGCTTCCGCAAGAACCAATGAGATTAATTCTGGTATTACGCTTCATGTTTGAGCTTCTGTAAGAACCAGTGAGGTTTATTCTTGTGTTACGCTGCATGTTTGAGCTTCCGCAAGTACCAGTGAGGTTCATTCTTGTGTTACGCTGCATGTTTGAGCTTCTGCTAGAACCAATGAGGTTCATTCTCGTGTTACGCTTCATGTTTGAGCTTCTGTAAGAGCCAATGAGGTTCATTCTTGTGTTACGCTGCATGTTTGAGCTTCTGCTAGAACCAATGAGGTTCATTCTCGTGTTACGCTTCATGTTTGAGCTTCTGTAAGAACCAGTGAGGTTCATTCTTGTATTACACTGTAAGTTTGAGCTTCTGCAAGAACCAATGTGGTTTGTTCTTGCAGGTCAAGCAAGTATTTTGAGCTTCAGTTTATGTTCGCTGATCAATGTTTATATGCATTTTTTTTTACTAAACTGCTCAATTTATATGGATTAGTTTTACTATTTCTTTATGAACATTTTGAAGTCAAAGTGTCAGTTGCACAGCTGTCAATGGAGAGACAGAAATCTCTCCGTTTTCATTAAAATATCTTAATTTTTGAACGGATTTGGAACGGATTGGAACCTTTTAAGTTTTTTTATATATTTTTTTATTACTTATAATGTTTATTTTATTACAAGCAACAAGTCAGGTCAAGTCACCTTTATTTATATAGCGCTTTTACAATACAAATTGTTTCAAAGCAGCTTTACAGAGATAACAGGAAAGTAAAGTTGTAATAATATTGTTAAATTCAAAATTAAATGTTAAATGTCCCCAACTAAGCAAGCCAATGGCGAATGAAGGCGAAAAAAAAGGCGACAGTGGCAAGGAACCAAAACTCCATCAGGTGACAGAATGGAGAAAAAAACCTTGGGAGAACCCAGGCTCAGTCGGGGGGCCAGTCCTCCTTTGGCCAACAAACGAACAGTGTATGATTATGATTTAGGCGGCATAATAGGTCAGAAGTCACATTGGATCAGAACTTTCACAATATTTATCCAGTTCATCTGGTTAGGGGTCGGAGTCATCACGCCGGTATGGAGATGAGTTTGTTGAGGTGTCCATGAGGCCTTCACAGTGTTGATGAGGCTGGCACTTCAGGGATGCGTTGTCGTCGTGTCCATGTGATGGTCCTTCCTCAGATCTAGATATGGCCTGGATCCGGCGGTTTGCGGTAAACCTCGGGATAAACAGAGAGACTAATATTAGCGTAGACGCCATCCTTCTTATGATGTACAAAGTACATCAGGATTTATGGGAAGTGTTCCCGGTTCCGGCTGATCTAAACTATGCAGCCTAACATTGAATTATAGCAATCTATAATGTGTTATGTGTATGCTAAGCCAAAGAGATGTGTTTTTAGTCTAGATTTGAACTGACAGACTGTGTCTGCTTCCCGGACAATGTTAGGAAGATTGTTCCAAAGTTTTGGTGCCAAGTAGGAAAAGGATCTACCGCCAGCAGTTGATTTTGATATTCTAGGTATTATCAACTGGCCAAAATTTTAAGATCGCAATAGACGTGAAGGACTATAATGGGTTAAGAGCTTGCTCAAGTACTGCGGAGCTAAACCATTTAGTGCTTTGTAAGTAATCAGCAATATTTTAAAATGTATACGATGTTTAATAGGGAGCCAATGCAGTGTTGACAGAACCGGGCTAATATGGTCATAATTCCTGGTTCTGGTAAGAACTCTAGCGGCTGCGTTTTGGACCAGCTGTAGTTTGTTTATTAAGCGTACAGGGCAACCACCCAGTAGAGCATTACAATAATCTAGCCTTGAGGTCATGAACGCATGAACTAATTGTTCCGCATTTGTCAATGAGAGCATATGACGTAATTTAGATATACGGAAATGTTGTTCTGATATACAACAGAAATGTTTCTTTTATGATTTGATATTTAGTTTTAGGTAACAATAATAACCCTGGCAGTAACTACAAGTAAACCGTATTTCCCTAATTAAG
Organism: Siphateles boraxobius; assembly: GCF_051911475.1. Taxonomy (NCBI): domain Eukaryota; kingdom Metazoa; phylum Chordata; class Actinopteri; order Cypriniformes; family Leuciscidae; genus Siphateles; species Siphateles boraxobius. The sequence goes on along the minus strand of NW_027508833.1, from coordinate 15,956,613 downwards.
CTGTTAAAATCTTGATCTGTTTATTTGAATCTATTATCTGATTATGTTCTTATTCAGCAGACAGTTGTATCATGCAGCAGGAATTAATTCAATGTGAACCGGTCAATATGCACTGGGATATTTCTTATTTAATAATGTATTTAGCTTCTAAACCTGAGTAGCTCTTACCTTTACTTAGCCATATAATCCTCCAGGATCCGTTTAACCTTTCAGGTAACTGGCTACTGAATTAGCCTCAATTGTTGTTTCTTGTATTTGGGGAATTAGATTTATTTGACTTGCAGTGAAGATCCACCGCTTTAGTTTTCAGCCTTTGCATTTATCACAGTTGATAAGGATTATGATTTTTGAATTCATTCTGCAGCTGAGACTAAAATTTAAAATGGGATTTGCTGGATAGTGAATAACTTTCAGGGATTGACATTAGCTAGACAGAAAGTACTTTACATCCAGAATGATATAGTGAGGCTGTTTGCCCTTTTTAAAGCAGTCATATTATGCATTTTTTTAAAATTATAATTAGAAGTTTTTGTGTGTAAACTGTTAATTAAACAGGCTGTTTGTTATGCTGAAATGTACTGTCTGTTTTCATAAGACATCAAACTGCTTACCTAATCTTTTGATGTATTTATGATTGTGGCCCTTTAATAGATGTTTAGAGACACGTCTCAATTGCAAAAAAAAGCAGTCTAAAAGTCTGTTTTCACAGATTGTAGTGCTAAGTACTCAATATCTGTTCAGTTGTTAAAGCTTTTATGGAGTAAACCCCGACTATTTCCTTATAAAAGATTCTGCTGTGAAAACCTGAGGTGCGCACAAGCCTCAGTGTTAAAGTTGTGTTCAATTATTGATTGCAGGCACAATCTGTGAAAGTTTCAGGGTAAAAGCATAAAGGCTGTGAACTGAATCTATCCTCCCTGCGGGAGTTTCAGTAACGGCTGAGAGAGAGAGTTTACAGTGTCTCAGCAGGATCTTTCTCTTAGTCATGATGTACTTGCTAGAAATAGCACCTGAAATCTTCATCTAAGGGTCAAATGGAGGAGCAACCGTGAAAATGTTCTTCTTTCAAAAATTTCCAGACAGTTTATAGCATAAACCTGACATTAATATCTTAAATTCGTCATGAAACGGAAGTTGCGATAGTCTTTTCTTCCATATTGTGACGTATACCCGTGAAATAGCTTCTTGAACAAGAAAAAAATGTAGGGCAGGACATGATTTTTTTCATTGAGTATTGATTGGATGGTTGTGGTTTGCTATTGGTGGATCTCATGTGAGTGACAGGTTGCCCCGCCCTCAGGTTGCCCCGTCAGTCATCAGAGAAGAGAAGAGATGTTGCTGCAAGAGGGAGGGGAAGTTATTTTGATTAAAGATTGATGGCACATGAATAAAAAAAGTGTAAGGATAAATCATGTATAATAAATGTGCCAATATTCCATTAAAATGTCAATATTATGTCAATAATAGGGGTGTAACAATATATTGTGTCACAATATATCACAATAGAAAAATGCATCAATATTATGGTGCGTTCACACCGGACGCGAATAGCGCGTCAGGCGCGAGTGATTTCAATGTTAACGGTACTGATCCACTTGTCCGTGCGACACTTCAGTCGCGCCGCACTCCGCTTTATTCCTATGGGTGACGTCACGCGACTTTAACGCGCCCGCAAAGCATCCCGGGAAGGCGGCGCTTCATTTGGAAAAATGCTGCGCGTCAAAAAGCTGGCCGATGCCCATCTTTATGCAAATGAATCCGTCAAACGCGACTTGTCTATCCAATAGAAGTAGTCTCTCGAGAGGCCTTTGTTCTAGACTGGCCGCTGGGTCAAAACCACGCCCATAGCGGTAAACTTGAGGATCAACTTACAAATGTGGAGAGGCGTGTGACATCGCGCTTCAGACGTGTCGCAAAAGTGGATTTCTACCGTAAGTCAATGCAAAGACGCGTTACGCGCGTAAAAAATTCCTGCGGCGCGTATGAGGCGTAGAGCGCGGCGCGGTAGACGCGAATTCGCCTCATTCGCGCGTCAAGTTCGAGCGAATGGCGCGAATTAAGCGGCTGGCGCGTTAAGCGCGTTACGCGCGATTGATTTAGTTAGTGCTATTTGTGCATTCACGCGTTTGACGCGAATTCGCTTCTGCCGCCCGAGTTGAAAAATCTGAACTTCTGCGTCAATTCGCGCCGCGTTAACCAATCCGGAGCCTAGCTGCATGCTGCTGTCATGTGGTGAAGTATCTGGAGGCTTCAATAAATTATTTTGTAATATGACTGGTTCTAATGCACAACAAAGCAAATATTTTTTCACATAAAACTTGATTTCAATATATGAGACATATTCATTTTGTATTGAATGCTATTTATTCCATATCTAGATATATGAAATATTATTAATGTAAAGACAACCAACATACTGCATAAGTTCGTGTCTGGACAGTGTTGTTCGAGAGAGAGAGAAAAATCACAGGACAGATTAATCACTTTTGGAGGCTGGCTCCATTTATCATCAAAACAAAAATAAATGACAGATTAGGTGGATGAGGGCGAGGGTGCTCCTCGCTCCGATGCGGGACAACAGGTCATCAAGCTGGGCGCGGGACAGGCGGAAGTACCGCTGAAAGCCGCCGTCATCCAGGCGCAGCTCCTGGAGCGAGCCAATGGTGAAACTCGCCACACTGGGTTCGCCTTCGAAGGGTCTGATGGACACAAATACGGCGACGATTACCCCTACGCCGCCGTTCTGCTCTCCAGAGCAAATACAGAGGGGTGACCGATGAATGCTCGATCAACATAAAAAAGATGGCCGCCAACGGGTTTCGATTCTGACGCACGTGACGCGCGTAAATTTCGCTTCAAACTTTTGTTTTTACGCGCGTCAGTTTCTCTCTTGACACGCGAATTAACACAAAGTGGTCAAGCGTCAAACTAGACGTGAATTTGACGCGCTATTCGCGTCCGGTGTGAACGCACAGTTAGGGGTGTTGAAATTAATCGTTTCTACGGTGCATCGCGATGCAGACAAGGACGATTCGGTATCGGTTCAGTAATAGACTGACGCTTTTCTGACGTCATTTATCGCGTATGTGCTTTTTCGCGGTAGCATACAATGGCAGAGGGAGGCGAGGCGCGAGTGCGAGTAATTTAAAAATGCTCCAACTACTTGGAGCACTACATCTGGGCACATTTTGGCTGTTATGAACAACCTGGTAGCACGACCTGGAGAACACGCGCTGTGCGCGCTCATGTCACGCACAAATAGAATATAATGCAGGAGGTAATACCACTAACTTGATAAACCACGTTAGCCGTTACCACGCCTGGAAGAGTCTGACTGCTGTAGATTCGGCAGATGAGCTCCAACGTCACCCGAATCCACAGCCAAAAATCATGCACCCGCGCCAATAATTTTGTCCGATTTAAAGGTATAGCGGAGGATCTTTCCGAATTTTAGAGAAGACCCGCCCTCTCCAATTTTTAAAAAAATGCACATGCGTAGGGTCCGAAATTCACTTTTTGGGTCACCTGCCACGTGGACTGGTAGATGAAAAAATCCACCAGCCAAGCATATTTTTTACCGGCCAAAATAATAAACAGCCTTTTTGTGTCACATATACAATCCTTTCAGTACATTTAATTGAGATAAGGTATTATGTTGAATGACTAAGAGTACATAGAAGTCAAAACAGAGCAACAAATAGTAAGACATGGAAGACGTGAGCATGAAACTAGTGCTCATAACAGTACATTTGAAGGTTTTGTAAAACTATCAGATACTTTACCGAAAGTAAAAAAAAAAAAAAACGATTAATACTATCAGTTAAACGGTTTAAAAGTATATATATATATACAAATTAAAGGCGCTTTCCGAAGTTGGCCACTCTAGCTAGACGTTATCTCTGTATTCCCGGGACATCTGTGCCATCGGAGACCCAGACTCACCCCACATCATGTAGACATGTTACTTTCTTTAAGTAAAAACTAGACAAGCTGTGGATTGAGGTAGGTCTGCTATTTTTTTTTTGACAAAAAAAAACGTATTCTGATGAAAAAAAATCATTTTTTTCCAAGCTTCAAACTGATTCAGTGTTTTTTGTCATCTTAATTTGTTAATTATTTAAGTTTAAAAAAACATATTTAGTGTAGGTCTATTTTAGGTGTGAAGGTTCACACACGCTTCTTGAGGCACACACGCACGCACACGCAAGGTCTCTCGCTCTTTCTCCCTCTCTCCCGTCCACGCGCTACACGGTTTGGAGCTCAGTATGTGCGCGCTCTTTCTCGCTCGCTCTAGAGTCCGGGAGATTTGAACTAATTTGCGGGCATCAGGGAGCCGCTATTAATATGCGGGAGACTCCCGGAACTTCCGGGAGACTTGGGATGTCTGGAACATTCACCCGCCAGTGTGGCGGATAGCCTTTTGAGATTTACTCGCCAAACGGAAAATCTAACCGCATTTGGCGCTTGGCGGGTGTTAATTTCGGACCCTGCACATGCGTAACACTCTATTTGCTCCCGAGAGGGAACGCCTATTAAACGTGTTGAGTGACCGAGGACTCAAGACATGATATGCAATGGAGAAGTATCTTGTTGCATTTGTGTAATAAATACTATGGTGAACACATTGTAATTATCGAAAATGAACACACAAGGTTTTAGAATATTTCAGCGTGATACCATTTACCATTTGGTCATAAGGCTACTTTAGACAAATTGAGATGTTTACCGTGTCTACGCGGTGCATGACTTGTGCCAAGGGCTAGCATCGCTAATTATAGCTTACATTAACTTTTACTAGCAGTGATTTTAAATGGATTTCTCTAAATAGCATGACAAACTTTACCTGTCTAGTAGAATCTTCGCGACTGCGGCATCAGTGGAAAGCCCAACCTGTGCTTTTAGCGCATGGCAGCGTGTGAAATATTCACCAAAAAATCACTCTGATCTTGTTTCTATATTCTGTGGTGTTTCTCTTCTTATCATATACTTCGTATACTTTTTTTCTCTTTCGACCCTCAGCCATTTTCAAAGGAATGGCTGAAACCGTAACCAATCACACATAATACACCTGAAAGTGTGCATGCGCAGAAAGCGAAAACTACATAGGGACGAGCACGTATGACGGCCTTACGTAAACATATCACCAGAATGATTGACACTTAGGTGGACCAATAGTATAGGCTACCCACCCGGAAAAAGAAAATCCTCCGCTATACCTTTAAGTATCCGTCGTTAAGCGTGATTATAAATGGATGATCGTCACCTTCAACAGCGGACTCTACGACGGACGCTCTCTAGGGTAATATTATACACTGATGGAAAGCATTATACACTGCTTTTAAATGAACATTTCTTTAAAACAAAATTGATTTAACAGAATTTCATTTTCTTAATGGCATAAACAGGCTTTACTCCCTTGAAACTTAAACTGTAATGTCACTGCGACTTCCCGAACAGGCGAACGCGCGCGCGCACGCACACATCACTACTGAAGTAAAATTGAAGATGCAGTGCACCGCGATGCATCGCGATAACGAATTGAACTGAATCGATGACATGATAATCGTAATCGAACCGAACCGTGAGACCAGTGTAGGTTCACACCCCTAATCAATATGTATCGTGGATAGTAACAATATGTATCGTGTATAATTCACTTAAAAAGGAGAAAAAAAATCAAGTTTACAGATTTTAGTGTCAGTACTACATTAAAATACTACCGGTATATGGGTGGTTCTTCAACTACAGGCACTTTTGGCCTTGTAAACTTGAAGGGGTAAAAAGGTGTTCAAATCAAAATTGTCACAGTCTAACAGTTAAATATTAATAGTCTAGTTTAATGATCATAAGAGAACGCAATTACATTATAAGACAAATTGGTGTTTTTTGACATATTTTCCGATCCCCACTCAACAAATGTCATTTCCATCACATGTAAATTTTGATTATTATTTTAAAATATTATGATATAGATCATTTCTTAACAGTGTAAGACCACTTTCACACATAGTATTACCAGTTTATACATATATTGCAATTACCATAGATTTGTGGATTAAGTAAATTAATTGTCATGAGGCCGAAACACAAAGCTTACATCCACCACAACCTGAAATATAATATTGGTGTGATGCAGAGTCAGAGACAGTCGGATCCATTTGCAGTGGTTTATTCAGGATTGTCAAACAGGCAGAAATCAGAAAACAGCATAGACAATGTAGCAGGCAGTCGAAGAGCATAAACAATACCAGGCAGAGATCAGGGCAGGCGGCAATATCCAAAATCCAAACGATAACAGGCAAAGGTCAATGTAGGCAGCAGACAAGGAGACGGGCGTCGATAAACAGTCACAGGTCAATACACGGGGAATCAAAAGACAGTAGATAAACGCTTGGTAATGTTAGCCGGGGCAGAACAAGACTTCGCAAAGTGTGTGAGTCAGAAGGCAGTTTAAATAGAGGAGAGAAGTGGGAACACCTGTGCAGATAATTAGACCTAGGTACGGGGCTTATGGGAAATGCAGTTCAATACTCTGGTGAAGTTGTTCTAGGATGAGTGGAGAGAGCCACAGAGGTGCGATCTATGACAGAGCCCCCCTCCTGCGAGCGGCTCCGGAAGTAAGGACCAGAGCGGCGCAGAGGTCTTCCACGGGGTCTGGGGGCAGGTCTTGTGGGGTGGTTTTGATGAAACTCGGTGGTAAGTGCGGGATCCAGTATATCCTGTGATTTAACACAGGATCTTTCTTCTGGACCATACCCCTCCCAGTCGATCAGGTACTGTAGCTCCCTGCCTCGACGTCTTGAGTCGAAAATCTCCTTTACACGGTAAGCCTCATCGCCCTCGATGATGATAGGAGGGGAGCTTGCCTCCGCAGCCTCGTCCTGGTCCCTCTCTCCACTCGGAACTCCGGCAGGTTTGAGCATTGAAACATGAAAAGTGGGAGATATGCGGTAAGTGGATGGAAATGCTAGACGGTATGAGACTGGTGTAATTTGTCTAAGAATCTTAAATGGACCCACGTACCTAGGACTTAGCTTCTTGCTGGGAAGACGAAGACGGAGGTCCCTGGATGACAGCCATACCCATTGTCCCGGAAGGTAGTTAGGTCCCCCTCTCCGGTGACGATCAGCCTGTTCTCTGACTCTGCGAACTGCTCGTTGAAGGTGTACGTGAGCATTATTCCAGGTCTCCTAACTTCTCTGTAGCCAAGCGTTAATGGCCGGGAGATCCGTGGGTTCCCCAGACCAGGGAAACAGAGGGGGTTGATAACCTAGCACACATTGGAAGGGGGTGAGGCCAGTAGAAGGTTTGTGCAATGAATTCTGGGCGTACTCGGCCCACATGAGAAAACGGCTCCAATCCTGCTGATTTTGATGACAGTATGTACGTAGGAAGCGGGTGAGCTCATGATTTAACCTCTCTACTTGCCCGTTGGACTGTGGGTGATAGCCAGACGTCAAACTGACATTAATGTTCAGCTGACCACATAACGGATGCCAAACCCGAGAGGTGAACTGGGGACCCCTATCTGATACGATATCCTCAGGTAATCCGTATAGTCTGAAAACCTGTTGCACTTAAGCCTCTGCTGTTTGTAAAGCTGTGGGTAGTTTGGCCAATGGAATGAATCTGCAAACCTTCGAGAATCGATCAACCACAGTCAGAATGGTCGTATAATTCTGTGAGGGAGGTAGATCAGTTATAAAGTCAATAGCAATGTGCGACCATGGACGTTGTGGTACAGGGAGTGGTTGAAGTAATCCGGGCCGGTCTCTGATGGGATGATTTGGAAATGTTACAAGTGGTGCACTAATGCACGAAGGTTATCAAGTCGGCCTGAAGCGTCGACCACCAGAAACGATTCATTACAAGATGAGTAGTAGCTGTGATCCCAGGATGTCCTGCTCTGGGAGTATTGTGCACCCATTGTAATACTCGTGTTCGGAGACAGGTAGGCACGTAGGTACGATCTGGAGGGCATTCAGGCGGTGATTGTTCCTCACTCTGTGCGGATGAAATTTCGGTCATTATGTCCCACTGTACCGGAGCAAGAATAAGTGTCGTAGGAAGTATAGGATCAGATGAAAGAGGGCTAGAGGAGCGGTCAAACTGACGAGACAAAGAGTCGGCCTTGCCATTCTTGGAGCCTGGGCGATAGGTTACCTTGAAATCAAATCTGGTGAAGAAGAGGGACCACCTGGCCTGTCTGGGGTTCAGTCTTTTGGCAGCCTTAATGTATTCTAAGTTACGGTGGTCAGTTAGTACCGTGAAGGGCAGATGAACTCCCTCCAACCAATGCCGCCATTCTTCCAGTGCTGCCTTCATTGCCAGAAGTTCCCTGTCACCTACATCATAGTTGTGTTCAGCTGGAGTAAGTTTGCGAGAATAATTGGCACAGGGGAAAAGTTTCGCTGGATTACCATGCCGTTGTGACAATATAGCCCCGATTCCTGTATTGGAAGCGTCTACTTCCACAATAAACTCTCATTCAGGATCTGGGTGGTGCAGAATGGGGACTGTAGTGAATTTCTCCTTGAGCTGTTGAAATGCTGCAATACTCTTGGATGACCACTTAAACCGATGTCCTCCACCTTGAAGTAGGGATGTGAGAGGTGCTGCGGTGATGCTGAAATTTCTAATGAACCGACGATAGAAGTTGGCAAAGCCCAGGAAACGTTGTAATTCTTTCACATTGGTGGGCTGTGGCCAATTTACAACTGCTCCTACCTTGCCGCTGTCCATGGTTACCCCCTCAGCACTGATGATGTAACCCAAGAAGGTAATCTCTGTTTGGTGAAACTCACATTTTTGTAGTTTGGCGTACAGTTGGTTCTCAATGAGGCGTTGCAGCACTGCTCTTACATCTCTCACTTGATGTTCAAAAGTCTCAGAATAGATAAGTATATCATCAATGTAGACGATGAGGTTCTGATTGAGCATGTCTCGGAAGACCTCGTTGACAAAGGACTGGAATACGGAAGGACTGTTGGCCAGCCCGAACAGCATAACATAATATTGATATTCATAGTGCCCAGTAGTGGTTGAAAAAGCTGTTTTCCACTCGTCTCCCTCTCTGATCCGAATGAGATTATAGGCGTTTCGCAAATCCAACTTTGTGAAGTACTCTGCGGTACGTAGCTGTTCGAGGGCAGCTGGAACTAAAGGCGAAGGATAGCGAAACTTAACGGTGATCTCATTGAGGCTGCGGTAATCAATACAAGGATGCAATCCTCCATCTTTCTTTTTCACAAAGAAGAATCCGGCTGAAGCAGGAGAGGTGGATGGTTTTATGAATATTCTGGAAAGCTGTTCCTCTATGTAAATTTTCATGGCTTCGGATTCGGGCTTTGAGAGAGGGAAAATTCTTCCTCGTGTGGGAGTGGCTCCTGGGATGAGATCAATAGCACAATCATGGGATCGATGAGGAGGAAGTTGAGTGGCTCGGCTCTCACTGAAGACTAGAGAAAGATCATGATACTGAACAGGAATCTTCGGCAGATCGGGACTCTCAGAGTGGATGGAATTTGGAGTGATTTTGGTAAGAGAGTGCAGACATTCTTCTTGACAGGCTTTAGACCATTGGGTTATCTGCTTCTCGGTCCATGAAATTACGGGATTGTGCTTCTCCAGCCAGGGTAAACCAAGAATGATGGGGTGTCGTGGGGATTCAATCGTGAATAGTTGAATGAGTTCAGCATGAAGAGTACTGGTGTGTAAGATGACTTGGATCTCTCCTGTTCCCAACGGGCGCCCGTCTAACGCTGTCACAGCCACCCGGGATTTACATGGAAGAAGAGAAAGATGATGAGTTCTCGCGAAAGACATATCAATGAAATTACCTGCAGCTCCAGAGTCTATTAAAGCGGTGGTATTAACCGTCTCATTATCAAAACACATAGTAACATCAAGCTCAAAGGATTTTGAAGAACTGAAATGAGAACTCACCGCAGCAGAATCTCGGGAGATGGGTCGTTTAGGATTGTCCTCATGTGCCCGGATTGTCCACAGTACAAGCATAAGTGATTACGTAATCTTCTCTCTCTCTCTTCGGGCGTTAGGCGAGTGTGGCCGATCTTTATGGGTTCGGTTTCTTGACTAACGGCTGGATATTCAGTGATTCTGTGCATCTGCGGAGCTCGCCGAGCTCGCATCAAATTGTCAAGACGAATGGACAGATCCATGAGCTGATTGAGTGATTTCCCCTCACCCCGACATGCCAATTCCCCCTGTAGATCGACATTGAGACCCTTGCGATAGAGTAATTTCAGCGGACCATCCTCCCAGCTTGTGCGGCTAGTGTGCGGAACGAGAGAGTGTAATCTGCAGCCGTAGATCCGCCCTGATGTAGCGAAAGCAGAAGTTCGCCTGGTTCCTTTCCACCGGCAGGATGTTCAAACACCTCTCTGAACTGTTGAAGGAAGCTGTTATATGATGGAAATGATAGATGACCACCCTCCCAAAGTGCCGTTGCCCATTCCAGAGCTCTTCCGGTCAGCAGTGAGCAAATGAATGATACGCGACTATCGTCAGTGCGGGAAAATTGTGGTTGTTGATTGATAAAGATTGAGCATTGCAACAGAAATCCTTTACATCTGGAGGGACATCCATCATATTTGTCTGGAAGGGAAAGACGAGGATTGTTGGATGGGTTACTCACACTTGGAATGGGTTGATCCGAAGCTGCCGCGGCAGTAGCTGGTGCGGCGGTATGTGCAGTGAGTGTCTGCATGGAACACACAAGCTGTTCGGTAAGCGCAGTCAACTTGACGAGTTGTTGCTGGTGTGAAGCTAGAAAAGACGCTTGAGATGTAACCTCAGTAGTAAGACGATACATAGCTGCTGGATCCTGTGTTGGCGAAGTCTTCTGTGATGCAGAGTCAGAGACAGTCGGATCCATTTGCAGTGGTTTATTCAGGATAGTCAAACAGGCAGAAATCACAAAACAGAATAGACAATGTAGCAGGCAGTCCAAGAGCATAAACGATACCAGGCAGAGATCAGGGCAGGCGGCAATATCCAAAATCCAAACGATAACAGGCAAAGGTCAAGGCATGCAGCAGACAAGGAGACGGGAGTCGATAAACAGTCACAGGTCTATACACGGGGAATCAAAAGACAGTAGATAAACGCTTGGTAATGTTACCCGGGGCAGAACAAGACTTCGCAAAGTGTGTGAGTCAGAAGGCAGTTTATATAGAGGAGAGAAGTGGGAACACCTGTGCAGATAATTAGACCTAGGTACGGGGCTTATGGGAAATGCAGTTCAATACTCTGGTGAAGTTGTTCTAGGATGAGCGGAGAGAGCCACAGAGGAGCGATCTGTGACAATTCTATTGCTTAGATACATTTAAGAAAAATAACTACTTGTGTTATTACATTAAGTGGACCATTATCCCATAAACTATGCAGAAGTTTTTAATGAGTGATAAGAATTCTGTAAATTATGCAAATTATGAGGGGGTGGAAATGACTGGGTGGTGTGGAAATGACAATGAATGGACGTCCATGTAGAAAATCAGAAGACTTTTATTTGAAACTTTCTGAAGCAGACAATTCCATTTAACAAATCATTGATCTCATCAGTCATTATTCTGTTTGGTTCTGTTTTTGTATAGGACTGAGACCTTTCTGCAGTTGACTTCCGTGACATCTTAAAAATAGATGAAAAGGCATTTTAACAAATACATATTTGAATAAATACATAAGCATTGCGCATTTCAATAAATAAAATATACATATATAGCCACACAATCTATGAATTGCACCTTGTAAGCATAAATGTAATTTCCACCACACCGTTGTCATTTCCACTCAAGAAGGTATGTATTGGAAATGATGGTGGTGGAAATGACAATCCTGTAGTATTTTGTAGAAAAATCCAAGCTAGTATTACAGATTAGCTATGAATTGGTAGCTAGCATTGCATGCATGCAAAATACATCTATTTATGTTAAAAAATCTATTTATTTACAAACTCAATTGATGTTATGCCATGTTTGGAAATGACATACAATAAAAATATTTACCTTGAGTTTTCTTCTCCAAGTTGGTGAAGAAATTAAAAATCTCTTCCATGTCAGACATGTGCTTTGATGTCATTGATCATCTCCATAGAAACTACCCAAACAATCTGTTAAAAAAAACTTTTTAAAAGGGACATTACAGCATTGTGGTGGAAATGACATTTACATTTATTCATTTAGCTGACGCTTTTATCCAAAGCGACTCACAATTGCTATGTATGTCAGAGGTCGCACGCCTCTGGAGCAATTAGGGGTTAAGTGTCTTGCTCAGGGACACATTGGTGTCTCACAGTGGATTCGAACCCAGGTCTCTCACACCAAAGGCATGTGTCTTATCCAAGTGTACTTTCACAATAATATGTATGTGTAACAATCACAATAATACTTGTCTGACCTTAAATACCACAATTATGTTTTGATTATTTTACTGATACTGTATATAGTCATATAAAAAAAAAATAGATAAATCATTTTTTTACACTTCTTTTTCACTATTGAAGACCAGAAGTCTGGGTGTGGGACAAGCACAAAACAGCAATATTTGCATCTATAATGATGTTTAAAAAGGTGAAAAAATCATCGTAGACTACCGGTAAAAAGTTTCTAAAGTACTTTCATTGTAAAGTTAACTATGAAAGTGTGAATTTTTCAAAATGTAATGTTTTTTATAAAATATGATCAAAGGACATGAAAGTGCCCATAGTCTAAGAATTGCCAATATATAATGTTGAATATAATGTATAATAATGCAATGGGGGAATATTTGTGGGTCCTGGTAATGACAATTGTCTTATGTTACCAGTAAAAAGTGGCCTAGATTATTTGAAATATATCTAGTCAGTGACAGAATCCAAGCATATTCTTCAAAAATAATTCTGTATTTTCAACTTCATAATCATCAATATTTTTATTCTGGTGTAATCATTGTCTTGCGCATTGGGTTACCAGCATCAAGTCTAAGCCTATTCATTTTAATCCACAGTAAATTTTTTGTTAACCTTTTACAATATGTCTTGGAGTATCGCAATACTATTGTATCGTGAGTTCAGTATCGTGATATGTATCGAATCGTGCAATGGGGGTATCGTTACAACCTTAATCAATATTGAGTTTATGGTGACTTTAAAGAAATGTTCTGGGATGAAAACAGCTTCATTGTTGAAATACTTTATTGTATGGATCCCATTTTTGTAATGTACAGAGTCAAACTGTAAATTGCATTCCATTAATCTTTACATTTTCTGGGATGTTTAGGAAAAAGGACCATGACGTTGTTTTTTTTCCGCTGACATATACAGCACACACTTGTCTCTGTATGTGGGAATACTCTCTGTTGTTTGCCGGCATACATTATTGAAATGTTACTTTCCTCTTTTTTAAATTTTGACTGTGACATACTAGAAGACAGATGAAATAATTATCCAACACAAAAGTGTCTTTAAATAATGTATGACATATCATAACACAATAAATGCTCTGCTGGAATACATTTGATAAATTATTTTCTGGTCCCTGTGTTGAATCTGTCACCATGAATTTGAAGGTATTTACGGTTTTCAAGTGTCTTCTTTGTATTCAGTGTTTTTCCAGCTGATATTTTATGCAATATTTGTACATCTCTGTAGGCCTAGATGATAATCCATTTGCAGGGGCATTTTTGTGTGTGCATTTTACATTCAGATAGATTTGTCACTTTCAGTGGCATTTTTGCATCATTATTTTCTGCTTGCAATATTTGCTTTAACGGAGCTCTTTTTTTTATCATATCAATTATAATGTACCAATCATTTGATATAATTTCTTATTTTGTTGTTATGTACAGTCTCATTTCTCATATCACCCTAAAGGGGTCTGTTTTGTGATTAATGACTGACTGTCATATTTTATGTGATATTTGTATAGCATAACTGGAATAGAGTTCAGCACATTGTTTGCCTTTCAGCCTCATTGGAAAAATTACGACTGTGGCGACATTTCTGCAAAATGATATTGTGTTGGTTCTTGCGAAATGTCCAATTAATGGAGCTAAAAGCATGTTCAGTTTTATCTAAAACACATGTGAATCTGGCAATGTTGTATGCATTGCGGTAGTTTGGAAATGAAATGTCTGTTGAGTGGCGCTAAATGATTAGTGCTCAATTGTGTTTGAAAATAACAACCCACTTAGACTAAACCTAACCGTAATTGTTAACAAAAGCAAACATGAGATAAAACGTACATTTGCTGAAGCAGCCATGCCATTTAAGTCTTTGAGCTCTTGAGTCTTTATTAATCAATAATCTACCCCTGTAATCATAAATTATGTGAAGAGGAATAAACATTGTTGGTGTTTTACTGCCACTATTGTTCATTTCAGCTGGAAACTGCAGTGAATTTTATTTATAGGCATGTTTTTGTGGAGTTTTGCAAAAATGCGTAAGTAGAGGCCTATGTTGCATTTTTTTACTTTCAAAGCCCAGGTTATTTCCATGATGTTTTTCTACTCCTGATGAGCTCTATAGCCATTGTATCATCATATCAAACTATTCATATTTAGTTTATGATAAATATATATGCATACATGTATGCATATATTTACCTTCAGGTGTGCTAGTTTTTCATAAGAAACAGAACAGCCTAAAGATTTGAGGCTTAGTATTCAGGTTCAGAATTCAGTTATTTTTCCGTACAGCACGTCTGTCCTTCAGCTTTACATATTTCTAGTTTATGCCTTCCTTGAGTCATTTTACCCATTTTCATTTAGATGTCTGCTCAATCCCATAATTTTTTTGCAGTCTGGTTGTTGTGTGTACTACCCCTCACCCCATTCTCATTTCATGACTCCATTTTGTTCTGTTTGTTTTGCTTTAGTTTCCCTGATGGACTGATGATCTAGACAGAAGCAGTTTGGTTTGGGACAGGGAGGTTTACTCGCACACATAGCGGAGGGCAAGAGAGACAGAAAGAGGCTTCTGGAACGGGCACAGATGATTGTAAGTCTACCTCTCTGTCTATACACTCCTCTGTATTTCCCTTTTTTCTTTCAATCTGTTTCCGTATTATTAGAGCGACAACATGTTTCACAGTTTTCACAGCTTCTAACAGCTTACTTTAAAAAATTGACTCTGGAATGGCTGCAAAGTTAGACTAAATGAGAATAAATTTTCTTTTTTTAATTTTATATAGACTTCACAGATGCATGCGTAATGCTCCCAGTCATTTTCCGATTGTCTCTCTCCATATGTTTGTCGGGTTTTATTCTATTTTTCTTAGAAGGATTTTGCGGGAAAACTCCAGGGTTCCTCACAGGATTTTACAGGTGTGCGTCACTTTAGCCAGTGTCTCCGGACAAGATGGCCGCCGCCGAGCCAGTGTCTTCGGACAAGATGGCCGCCGCTGAGCCAGTGTCTCCGGACAAGATGGCTGCCGCCGAGCCAGTGTCTCCGGACAAGATGGCCCGGACAAGATGGCCGCTGCCGAGCCAGTGTCTCCGGACAGGATGGCCGCCTCCTGAGTCGGTGTCTGTTCCTCCTGAGTCAGTGTCTGTTCCTCCTGAGTCGGTGTCTGTTCCTCCTGAGTCGGTGTGCAGTAGGTCCCTGGATGGGATCATGGAGGCCGCGCTGCCATGGCTGCCAGAAGGGTTGTGTCTGGTCCAACCTGGTCCCCTGAACTGTCTTTGTCCACCCTGGTCCCCTGAACTGTCTGGTCCACCCCTGGTCCCCTGAACTGTCTGGTCCGCCCTGGTCCCCTGAACTGTCTGGTCTACCCTGGCCCCCTGAACTGTCTGGTCTACACTGCCCCCCTGAACTGTCTGGTCCGCCCTGGCCACCTGAACTGCCTGGTCCACCCTGGCCACCTGAACTGCCTGGTCCACCCTGGCCACCTGAACTGCCTGGTCCACCCTGGCCACCTGAACTGCCGGGTCCACCCTGGCCTCCTGAACTGCCTGGTCCACCCTGGCCACCTGAACTGCCGGGTCCACCCTTGCCTCCTGAACTGCCTGGTCCACCCTGGCCACCTGAACTGCCGGGTCCACCCTTGCCTCCTGAACTGCCTGGTCCACCCTGGCCACCCGAACTGCCGGGTCCACCCTGGCCACTTGAACTGCCTGGTCCACCCTGGCCTCCTGAACTGCCTGGTCCGCCCTGGGTCCTTGAACCGCCTGCACGGCCTGCTCCGCCCTGCTCCACCCTGCTCCGCCCCGGTCGACGACACAGCCTGCTCCGCCCTTGTCGCCTTCTCCGCCCTGGCCTCCTGTCCTACCACAATTTCCAGGCCCAGGTCCGCCCACGCTCCATCCCTCCCCCAAGACCGCCTCCGCTCTACCACCCTCCTGAACTATTGTGTTTTTTGTTTTGATGGCGTCGGGTGCCGCCCATAGAGGGGGGGGGGGGCTATGTCACGGTGTGGGTTCTGTCATGATTCCTATCTGTGTTCCCCTGTCTTTTTCCATGTTTTGTAGTTCGCCGTCATGTTTAACTAGTTTCCCCAGGTGTTTTAGATTAGCCATGCCCCCTTGTTATCTTGTTTAGCTTGTTTCCCTGTCTATTTAAGCCCTGTGTCTAGTTCAGTCTTTGTGAGTTCTTAATGTTGTAACGTTGGATGTTGGCTGTCTTGTCCCCGAGTCTTGTTACTGAGTCTGTGTCTGTATTTGTTTAGTTTCAAGTTTATTTAATTAAATACACTGCTGCACGTGGATCCTGCGTCTGCATCTGCTTCAGCCGAATCGTCACAGCATCTGAGAGATTGTAGATCGATGCAGTGGAAGGTTGCATAAATATGGAACATGTGTATTCTCTCCATTCTAGAGCTGTTATTGTGTTTATTCTAGTGTTTCTTTTTTCATGATGACACCATCTTGGGCTTGGAGTCAGTGAGAAATCTTTTGAAAGAAATTTTTGTCAACTTTCATTCAGCAAAGATGCACCAAATGGATCAAATATGACAGGAAAGACTATTTCAAACAAATGCTGTTAATTTTTTTTCAGGATTCTGAAAAATGTTTCTTGAGCAGTAAATCAACATATTAGAATGATTTGTAGAGGATCACGTGACACTGAAGACTGGAGTAATGATGCTGAAAATCCAGCTTTGCATCAGAGGGATAAATTACATTTTTAAAATATATTCAAATAGAAAACAGTTATTTTGAATTGTGATAATATTTTTCTATATTACTGTTTTCACTGTATTTTTGATCAAATAAATTAAGCTTTGGTGAGCAGAAGAGACTTATTTAAAAAAAAAAAAAACTGCAGAACACGTATACATCATATAGCTGAATGTATTGCATACATTTTGGTTAAAATTACTTTGTCTGTCGTTTTAAGTCCCGGTGTTACTAAAACATTTTAATTGTTTGTGACAGTACAGCTTTATGAATGTGTGTGGCTAAATATATCATACTTTAAAGCACTCCATGCTTTCAAGGCGATATTGATTAACACGGGAAACAGCTTGGGTGACATCAAACCGAACATTACTGTAACCCTCACCCATTCCCATCTCATCCGGGTCGATATCTGTGGCACAGCTGCGTACAGTGACTCATTCAGCTGGAAACATAAAGCAAATAAAGGCTGCTCACTGAGTGACTTCCTGCATTACAATTAGAGAGATTTGAGATATGACTCTGTCTGACACTATGAAGCCTACTGGATGGCACAGAATATCCCGGTTCAGGCAGTGCAGCTTCCACTGGTTATATATCAATATAAAGAGGGTTGTCCATGTGTTTGCATACAGTCAATAATGGTCATTAATCATTATATCGCAGAAACATCCTACACTGACTTTAAATGGATGCTGTGTTAATATGTAAACTGTGAAATATGACGTGATATACTGTGATTTCCCACGCTGGTTGTCTGTGTTCACAGCTTTCCACTGAGTATGTAAGCGCTGCAAGGTTTTTATAGTTAAATAAATATAAAATCAAAAAAATACAACATTTTTGTTACTTGAAATCAAATAAATGTTGACTGAAATTAAATTAAATTAAAAATTAAAAAGATTAAATTAATTTTATTTCAGCCTACTGTGCAAAGCAACAATTCTCCTATTTATTTAGTTTAACTTGATGTACTAAAATAACTAAAACAAACACTTCATTAAAAAATTATAAAAGCTTTATAGACCTATTAAACAAATTACAAAAAAGTGTTTGCTTTAAAACAATCTGTATTATAAAAACATTTTTTGAGAAACACTGATGTCTGCCCTTGATGGGAAACTCCTGCTGCCATGTGCTCAAACTCAATTTATAGACATAAATAATTCACACTCATGTACTCAGAGTTGCCGTGCCTCAGGCAGCCTGTGAAAATGATAGGCTATTTATTGCACATCTTTTTGAAATTAATGGGTTTCCAAAGTTGTTTATAGCCTATTTCAATGCATGTATGTATGTATATCAATGTGTATGTACAAGTCCATCCGACCATCCGAGGACATCAGGGACCTTTAATGCTTTGTAACTGTGTCCATTGTGAAATGCATTGATGCGAAGTCAGATAATGATGCTCTTTTTTTCTCATACCACAATCCACAATATGATAAATTGATGCTAAATTGCTTGTTCTTGGGTGCAGCACCACATATAATGCAGATTTATTGGACATTAACCTAAATTAAATGTTAACCTAATGTACAATAATGCTAATGTACAATAATGTGACTTGCTTTCTCAAAAAAGTTTCCATTGCATTGTCAAAATATCAATGAAATCTCACTTGTTATCTATGAATTAAAAAACAAAATACTATTACTATTGTATAGATCTGCAGCATCAGCAATAAAAGCAGCAGCTTAGGAGATCTATTCCGCCAAGACCAAACATATAAACATTATCATATCCATTACCATGCCAAACACTCCGAGAGTTGTCATGACAGAACTGTATTTAACAAAAATGTTTTTTACATTTTGTAATTGTATTTAATGTTTTCATTTTCACTAACTGAATATACAGCATACAGTGGTTATAACTTAAAATAATAACACTTAAAGTGTTATTTTATAGTTGTGCTTTTGGAAATGAACCTTTGCTATCCCAGTAATTAGCCTTAATGTGGTGTTCTAGGCTCATTTTGAGCACAAAGTGTGTGCTTTCTGCAAATTGTTGAATTTTTCTGCAGAAACTGCAGAATTTTTTATGTTTCATACATATCAGGATGTACGATCTCACCCACATGGTATATATTGTGAAGATATGTGTATTACACGATATGTATTACTGCATTGCAACAGTGGAACTTTTGGGAGTGTTTAAAATTGGGTCATTCCTACTATTCGGTGCCATTTCAGCTTGGTAAATTTCTATAAAAAAAGTAAAAATTTCCATGATTTAATAATTTCTCTGAAGAATGGCTTGTTACACTACAAGAAATATATATTGGTCCAGCTCAGGATATCACTCTTTAATAATTTTGACCAAATTCTTCACACATGCAAAGGCCAAATGTTCCCTTTCAGTCGATAACGTCGGACGTAGTCGATGCCGACTGAAATGGGATCACGCTAGGGAGCCTATCGTCTTCGAGTATTATTGAACGAGCCAATACACATTGGCGTGCGAGATTTGCATCGCACACTCCGCCCCGCAGCGCGGGTATAAATACGGAAGTGGATGCACGCACCATTTGCCTTTCGCTTCGGAGCCGAGCTTCATGTCTGGATCTGAAGAGTGTTGTTGTACAACGAGCGAGTGTGTCGGCGGTTCTTTGGGAAGTCTCTCCTGGTGTCGGTGGTTACAGCGCGAGTGCAGCGGTGATCACGAGCTTTAAGCTCTCAACTGCTGTTTTCACAGCAACCAAATTTCTGTTTGTGTTTGTTTGTCTGACGGTCGGTTGAGGGCGAGAAAGTGAGTGCTTCACTAGCACAGGGTGCACCATTCCTGTGTTAGTGTTGCCGCGGTCATTCCCCTGTGTGCTCCGGCACTGGTGAGAGTTTTTCACTTCCTAAAAGAGCAACACGGGTGCGTCTGCGTCTTTTTCAAGATGTCATTCCGCCCGTGCGTTTCTGGGTGCGGTCGTTCCCTGTCTCTCTCTGATGGTCACAATTGTTGTATCACGTGTTTGGGCTTACAGCACGCTGAGACAGCTTTTGTGGACAGCTCATGTTTTCACTGTGGGAACATGACTGTCGCAGTGTTGAGGGCGAGACTCGCCTTCGTCCGCGGAGAGCGAGTCCCCATTACCATGCCCCACCCCCGGGTGCTGCATGGGATGGGTGACCGGAGGGTAGTGTTGGATGTCCCGCCCGGTAACCATTCCCTGTGGGCTCCTCACCCCTCCCTTCCACTGCTACCATTGGAGCCTCCGGTGTTATCTGCTGGTCCATCTGTAATGGGTGGGCCAGCGGTTTCACTCGGGGCTCCCCTGGAGGACAGGATGTCGATTGCAGCATCGGAGGGTGAGCTGATGTCTGGAGATGACGACTCGGCTGCGTTGTCTCCCTCCGGGAGTTCAATGTTGCCCGAGCCGGATCCAGAATTATCAGCTATGCTGAAACGGGCCGCCGAGGCTGTCGGGCTCGAGTGGAACCCTCCACCGTGTCCTGTTCAGTCTCGGTTGGATGATTGGTATATCGGGGCGGGCCGTGCTGGTTCTCAGCCCGCCGCCCCAGTGCCCTTCTTTCCCGAAGTGAATGAAGAGCTTACTTGGTCATGGACGGCACCTTTTACTGCTGAAAACGACTTAAGTAGTTCTTCCTCCCTCACTACCCTTGTCGGAGGAGCGGTGAAGGGTTATGAGGCTATCCCTCCAGTGGAGCGGTCTGTTGCGACTCATTTATGTCCAACGGCCGCTGCATCCTGGGTGGGGGATCCTTGTTTCCCCTCGCAGGCCTGTGAGTTCGCGTCAGGATTGGCGGTCAGAGCTTACAGAGCTTGCGGGCAAGCCGCTTCCTCTTTGCATGCCTTGGCGTTGTTGCAGGTCTACCAGGCCAAGACACTCATGGACATGCACGAGGGTAGTTTAGATCGGGCGCTCATGAGTGAGCTCCGCACCGCCATTGACCTCGCCCTCCGGGGTACCAGCGTCGCGGCGTGTGCGGTCGGTCTAGCGATGTCCACCTTGGTGGTCCAGGAACGCCATCGTTGGCTCAGCCTGGTTGAGATGGCGGATGCGGACAAGGTTCGGTTCCTGGACTCCCCAATTTCCCAGGTTGGGTTGTTCGGCGACGTGGCGGAGAGCTGCGCCCAACAGTTCTCTGCCACCCAGGTTCGGACGGAGGCTCCCCGACACACCCTATCCCGGCGGCCCGCTGTTGCCTCCATCCTGCCGCCGGGGATAGTCCCTCCGCCCGTTCGTCGCCGAGGGCGCCCCCCTGCCGCTGCCTCCAGTTCCGCGGGGTCTCCGCAACAGCCTTCACCCAGGCCCCAGCGTAGAACCAGCAGCAGGCAGGCCGCCCAGTCCGTCTCAGTCACTGCCCAGCCAGGGGGCGAGTGTCAGAAACGTTCCTGAGACAGGCCACCCAGGGATGGGGGGACGAACTCTTCAGATGGTTACCGTTCCACCATTGGCTCTCCGGAGTCCAGTGGTACCCAAATTATCAAAAGAGCGAATTTCTCCGTCCCTGGGTCCCAAGAGGGCGAGGCTGGCGGTTTGCGACCCTGTGGAACAGCCTTGCCCCCCCCAGCCCCCTCTTGTTCGCCAGCCGGCAACACGAGGCGTTCGAGGACCCGGTCATCCGCCTTCTCTCCCATCCTCTGTTGCCCCGTGGAGACAGGTAAGTGCAGCACGGCTCACTCAGACCCCGCTTCGGGCCGCCCACGGGCCTTCCGAGCCGGGTCCCTGTCCTCCACCTCGCTGCCCCACCCCGGGTATGCCTGTGTTACCTTTGGTCCCCCTGGTCCGGTTCGTCTAGGCCTGGAAAGTGCTCTCCAACCCGTCCAGCTGGCTCCTCCGTACCATCAGGCTCGGCTACACGATTCAGTTCCGCCGGAGTCCGCCCAAGTACAGTGGCATTCGCCACACTTCGGTGTCGAGCAAATCTGCTCCTGTCATGCGCGCGGAGATCGCGGTCCTGCTGGCGAAGGACGCGATAGAGCCGGTGTCGGTAGCCGATATGAAGGCCGGCTTTTACAGCCCGTACTTCATTATACCCAAGAAAGGGGGTTGGTTACGACCAATCCTGGACCTGCGAGTCCTGAACCGGGCCCTTCACAAGCTCCCGTTCAGAATGCTGACGCAGAAACGCATCTTCCAATGTGTCCGTCCCCAGGATTGGTTTGCAGCGATCGACCTGAAGGACGCGTACTTTCATGTCTCCATCCTGCCGCGACACAGGCCATTCCTGCGTTTCGCGTTCGAGGGTCAGGCGTATCAGTACAAAGTCTTACCCTTCGGGCTGGCCCTGTCACCCCGTGTCTTTACGAAAGTCACGGAGGCAGCCCTCGCTCCCATGAGAGAGCAGGGCATTCGCATTCTCAACTATCTCGACGACTGGCTGATACTAGCTCAGTCTCGGGAGCTGTTATACGAACACAGGGATTTGCTGCTCCAGCACATCAGCCAGTTGGGTCTTCAGGTCAACTGGGAGAAGAGCAAACTCGCCCCTGTGCAGAGGATCTCTTTTCTCGGTTTGGAGCTGGACTCGGTCCAACACACGGCGCGCCTCACAGAGAATCGCGCCCGGTCGGTGCTGAACTGCCTGAATTTTATCAAGAGCAGAACAGTGGTTTTTCTGAAACATTTTCAGAGGCTCCTGGGGCATATGGCAACCGCAGCCGCAGTTACGCCGCTCGGCCTGCTTCATATGAGACCACTCCAGCACTGGCTTCGCGACCGAGTCCTGAGGTGGGCGTGGCAGAGAGGCACGCTCCCTGTAAAAAAAAATCACCCCGGCCTGCCTCCAAACCCTCAGCCCGTGGTCGGACCTTTCGTTTCTCCGGGCCGGTGTGTCCCTAGAACAAGTGTCCAGGCATGCTGTGGTTTCCACAGACGCCTCCAACACCGGCTGGGGGGCCACGTACAGCGGGCATGCAGTAGCTGGCACCTGGACGGGGTCCCACCTGCATTGGCACATCAACTGCCTCGAGTTGTTAGCAGTGCTCCTTGCTTTGAGACGCCTCAAGACGACGCTGCTCGGCAAACATGTACTGGTCCGTACGGACAACACTGCGACCGTTGCGTACATCAACCGCCAAGGTGGTCGACGTTCCCGTCGCATGTCACAACTCGCCCGCCACCTCCTCCTATGGGGTCAGAAGCATCTGAGGTCGCTTCGTGCCGTTCACATCCCTGGCCTGCTCAATCGTGCCGCCGACGAGCTCTCACGACAGATTGTGGCCTTGGGAGAATGGCGGCTCCATCCCCAGGCGGTCCAGCTGATATGGGACCACTTCGGGGCCGCACAGATAGATCTGTTTGCCTCTCCGGACTCGTCCCATTGCCAGTTGTTTTATTCCCTCGAAACGGATGCACTGGCTCACAGCTGGCCCCGGGGCCTCCGCAAGTATGCGTTTCCCCCAGTGAGCCTTATTGCACAACTACTGTGCAAAATCAGAGAGGAAGAGGAGCAGGTTTTGCTAGTTGCCCCTTATTGGCCCAACCGAACCTGGTTCCCCAAACTTTTTCTCCTCTCGACAGCTCCTCCCTGGCCTATTCCTCTGAGAGAGAACCTACTCTCTCAGGGACGGGGCACCATATGGCACCAGCGTCCAGACTATTGGAGACTCCATGTGTGGTCCCTGGACGGGACGCGGAGGTTCTAGGTAATCTACCACAGGCAGTCGTAGATACCATCACTTCAGCGAGAGCTCCCTCTACGAGGCTTGCTTACTCCCTGAAGTGGAAACTGTTTGTTGAGTGGTGTGCTTCTCAAGGAGAAGACCCCCGAAGGTGTTCGATCATTTCCGTGCTTTCTTTCCTCCAAGAGGCTTTGGAGCGTCGGCTGTCCCCCTCCACCCTCAAAGTGTATGTCGCCGCTATTGCCGCACATCACGATGCAGTAGACGGGAAATCCCTGGGGAAGCATGACTTGATCGTCAGGTACCTGAGGGGAGCGAGGAGATTGAATCCGCCTCGCCCCCCCTCTATACCCTCTTGGGACTTATCTCTGGTGCTAACCGCACTGCAGAGACCGCCCTTCGAGCCTTTGCAGGTAGCAGAGTTAAAAATTCTGTCCCAAAAGACAGTTCTCCTACTTGCTTTGGCCTCCATCAAGAGGGTAGGGGACCTGCACGCATTTTCGGTCAGCGAATCGTGCCTGGAATTCGGGCCGGCTAACTCTCACGTTATCCTGAGACCCCGGCCTGGATATGTGCCCAAGGTTCCTACCACCCCCTTTCGGGACCAGGTGGTGAACCTGCAAGCGCTGCCCCCGGAGGAGGCAGACCCAGCCCTGGCTTTTCTCTGCCCCGTTCGCGCTCTGCGTTTGTACGTGGACAGAACGCAAAGCTTTAGGACCTCAGAGCAGCTCTTAATCTGTTATGGAGATCAGCGGAAGGGAAAGGCTGTCTCCAAGCAGAGGTTGGCCCACTGGATAGTGGATGCCATCATCTTGGCGTATGAGTCCCAAGGTGAACCCTGTCCCCCCGGACTGCGAGCTCACTCCACAAGGAGTGTTGCCGCTTCTTGGGCGTTGGCGCAGGGTGCCTCGCTGACAGATGTCTGTAGAGCTGCGGGCTGGGCGACACCTAATACGTTTGCTAGATTCTATAGCCTACGTGTCGAACCGGTTGCTTCCCGTGTGCTCTCTTCTCATAGAAGCCAGTAACACCGTGAGCCCCGGTTCAGTGTCGGCTTGCTGCGCCATTCCCCTCTTACGGACCGGATACGTGCGCCATTTCGCTCCGGTTGAATTCCCTTGTCCGGAACCTGTTGAACTCCTCCGCACCCCCCAACGTCGGACGTGACGGAACGTCTGGTGTTAGGCCTACCACTCGTATGCAGTGTGGAACCCGTGTTAGGCTGGGTCCATATGCTGCGGTCCCTACGGCGACCCCATATGTGTATTCTTCCACGATACGGCTCCCCAAAGTGAGCCCGTGTCTTTCCCTTGGCAGAGTCCTGCCGTCACTGTAAATTGGTGTGTCTCCCCCCTCTCTAGGCTGGAGCCACCCCAGTGACATTCCATATGTTATACTGCCCGGCCCTCCGCCCAGTTCATATGTGTATTCCCCCCCCCCCCCCCCCCCTTTTCGGGTTGGTTGGGCTTCCGCAGCGTCCCTTCCTTCCAATGTTGGGCACGCTTTCCCAGTGTTACCAAGTCTAACTGAGTGGGTCTTGTGGAACAGCAGCGACATCCTGGCCTAAGCCCTGTCCTTTTCCGCTAAAACGTCGGGAGGATCAGAAGGCTTTTGTCTAGGCACTGGAAGGTGGCAGCGTTAGTGGCGTGTTCAATGGTTGATCCCATTTCAGTCGGCGTCGACTACGTCCGACGTTATCGACTGAAAGGGAACGTCCTGGTTGGGTATGCAACCCACCGTTCCCTGAAGGAGGGAACGGAGGACGTAGTCCCCTTGCCACTACCGCTGGACCACCGCTGACTCCGAGTTACGCTCGGCTCCTCAGCGAAAAGCAAATGGTGCGTGCATCCACTTCCGTATTTATACCCGCGCTGCGGGGTGGAGTGTGCGATGCAAATCTCGCACGCCAATGTGTATTGGCTCGTTCAATAATACTCGAAGACGATAGGCTCCCTAGCGTGATCCCATTTCAGTCGGCGTCGACTACGTCCTCCGTTCCCTCCTTCAGGGAACGGTGGGTTGCATACGCAACCAGGACGTTCACCCTGTTACAGGACATTCTCATCTAAATTAAGAAATGGTTTGAATTCACAGTTATTGTAATATTTACATTTTCTAAGAGCTCAAATGTCTCTCACTTTACCCCACAAATGAATTTTAACAAAGTGTTCATTAACGAGCATTATCTTGAAAAAAGTTGTTGTATTTTAAGCCACAGTGGTAATTTCAACACATTTCTTTTAGAATAAAAAGACATTTCAATGGAATTTTGCCCCATTTTTTAATTATTTCATTTTGCCATTTCATTCCCTAAAATTAACCACAAAAATATGCATAACATTAGTTGAACTTATTTTATTAACTTAAAAAAAAACACACAGAGGTAACAGGGTGGACATCACAACATTGAACAACAAAAAAATTCTACATGCATACCATTTAGGCTACTCTTTCTTGAAGGTATATAACAAATACATGTATAATAAATTAATTAGTACCAATTCAAGCTGTAAACACTCATTTATTTAGCATTTACACCCACTCTGTTACAATATGTCCACCCTGTTACTGTGCAAAACAGTAACAGGGTGGACAGTAACAGGAGGGACATTTTATGCTAAAGTTAGCCATTGCTACAAATGTGATGAAAAACAAGCTAGTGCACAGTGATTACTGAGGAAGATTTTTAACCTGTTTATTAACCATATTTTCAAAATTACGAACAATTATCAGTTCCCACTATAAATAGGCATAACTGGGTGGACATGTTATGCTTTACCACTTCAGTGAATCATTCTAAAACATTGAAAAAATAGTGAATTAAGGAGTGATACTTACTCTGCTTCTTGAAGATAATTTGCCACCAAAGTATTCAAGTTCTTGAGAGACATGTGATTAGAGGAACAGTCAATGGGTGTGTTCAGAGAGATTTTCCATCAGAGTAACGGGGGGGACATTCAATTCAGGGACACAACATATTTTAAAGACTTTAACCATTAAACATGTATAACTAACAAAAAATTTATTTTGGTGAGGAATATTATAAATAAGAATATACAACAATATTGAAAAATTTGGAAATTGTTTGATTTTTATTACTTATATTTGTGGCTGAAGTTGTTCAAACTTACTTGGGGACATGGCAGTTTAGCCTACTTGCACTAAAATCAAATATATATATATATATTTTTTATTAATTAATCCTGTGTACATTTATGGTGTTCTATGGTAAATGAGGATTAACTATTTAAGATGATCATTTAGAAACAAGTATTAGCCCATTTTTACTCAAAATTATGTCATGAGGACTCAAATGGCACCAAATGCTAAGAATGACCCAATTGTCAAGTCAAGTCACATTTATTTATATAGCACTTCTTACAATACAGATTTTTTCAAAGCAGCTTTACAGTGATAACAGGAACATGCAACAAAGTTTGTTTCCAGAAGAAAAAGCGTCACAGTCCACCTTATGTAAGTTCAGTGATGTTTAATTTTGTTGTAAAAAAGTTATTCATTATTTTAATTTAGCTCTGGAGAAAACTGTGATGACATCGTCCAGCTCAGTTCAGTTCTCATATAATGGTGTCAATGCAAGCAGATCAATATTATTGTTGAATATTAAATTAGATGTTAAATTTTATGTCCCCAACTAAGCAAGCCAAAAGGTGACAAAGGAGAAAAAAGGCAAAAGTGGCAAGGAACCAAAATTCCATCATGTTGCAGAATGGAGAAAAGGGAGAACCCAGGCTCAGTTGTGGGACAGGTCTCCTCTGGCCAATGAACAAACAGTGTATGATTATGATTCAGGCAGCATTATAGGTCAGAATTCAGATTGGATTGTGAATTGTGATTGTGAATTGAATTGTGTGCAAATTAGGCTGTTTATTGGTATCATATTGTTTTGTGCATTACATTAAGTATCCCTGTGATATCTGTGTAACATGGGATAGTGACATTGAAATAAAACAAATTCATTTACAAGAACATTTTGTCCAGAGATGCATGTTTATTAGCTATGCGTCTCATAGAATAGAGTCATGGGAACATTTCAGATGAGATACCAATTCATTAAGCAAATAATAGTGCTGGGTTTTATAGCAGTAATGGCAGGTTCAGTATATATTTTTTTGTAGTAATGTTTATGATCTTCCGAACAGGTATATCCGCACGCTGTACCTGGGCATCCAAAGTCGGCGACAGAAGGAACACAGGCGGCGCTTCTACTGGGCGATGATGTATGAGTATGCTGACGTCAACATGCTCCGT
Source organism: Siphateles boraxobius (assembly GCF_051911475.1). Lineage (NCBI taxonomy): Eukaryota > Metazoa > Chordata > Actinopteri > Cypriniformes > Leuciscidae > Siphateles > Siphateles boraxobius. The sequence goes on along the minus strand of NW_027508833.1, from coordinate 15,928,650 downwards.
CTGCTGGAGACGTTTTTGGAGAGTGCCCCCCAACTGGTGCTACAACTCTGTATAATGATCCAGAAGAACCAGGCCGAGACACTGCAGTGTGAGTGTGAACCATTCATTAGTGAAGTTAGTTATATCAGCTAAACTTTCAGGATGCACCATAAATGCTAGCTTAATAGATCCATGTAAATCACCTAGACATCTATAGAGTGCTGCAGGATTGAGTCCTGAGATTTAGAAATGAGTTGGCATTTTTGTACTACCGGTTCCATCATCCCAAAGTCAAAGGTCTTTTTGAATGGGAAACATTCTTCATTTTTTCAAGCAGATATATTTATTTGTATACATTAAATGTAGATTAATCCTTATTAAAGCTTTTAAAGATATTCAGTCAAGAACATTGAGTGATTTTTTTCTCTTTGTTTTGTTGCTTGATTATTGACAGACAGCAGCAGGTTATTAGACGGTTGTCATTTTAAGGCCGAATGCACGGATCCAATACACTGACACACATCTCATAATCTCCCAACTGTTTGCGTTCACTTAAGACATAACTCGACTGTGTTTATGTGAATACTCGCCAAAACTGACATTTTTACATAATTTTGTGTGTATTTGTCGGCTCAAGCGTGGAAAGACATGAAAGAGAACTCAATTCAGTACTCGTGCGTTGACGTCTGAGAGGCTGCTTTGTATCCGCACTCTTCTCTTCTCTTTCTCCCAGACAATTACTTGTTTGAACGTTTTATGCCGCAAGTGTATGCCAACTTATGTCCCGCCGGGTAGATCAGCACATTACAATTCCAATGTGCTCATCTACCGCGCAGGACGTCAATTCAGTTCTGACTGGATCTCTTCCCAAATCATCCCTCCCTAACGTTTTCATCTCATTTTTATTTGTTGATGAAAATGTCAATGTCAATAGTTTTTTGTCATAGTTTTTGTTATTAAAAACTGTTTTTTATTTAGTTATTCCTTTCATTTTCGTCAGTGAAAACATTTAGTTGACAAAAATTTAACTCTAAAGTTTTTTTACTTCTGCTGATTTTGTGTAGGCTTTAATATTCATAAGTTGTGTTCATTTATCTTCATGAACAAAATGTGTAAGAATCATAAACTTTTGTTGGTTACAGAGCTTATTTTCTGCCAGTTTCCAAAAGCCAATGGAAAAAACACTACTTAACTTTTTGCCGAGGGAACCAAGGTGATGTCAACTTATGGGTTGGCCTACAAAAATTACATCATCCCTGCAGCCCTCTATTCAATGTGTGTTTTAGGTAAAAGATGTCACTTTGAGAGTCCATATGCAATATGTCTCCTAAAACTTTCCAGGAAACATTCTACATGTTTCTGTGATGTTTGTGATTTTAAAATGTGTTATTAAAGTCACTAAAGGCCATGCTTTATGCTCATTGCATGTAAGGTATGATCTGAAATGGCTTGTAAAGATGTTTCCGGGTCCAAGCCTCTACTCCGTCAAGTTTGAATTCTCTATGTATAGCACACCTTTAAGCTAATTTTTCAAAAACTCAAGTGTACAATACAGTCTCCGGGCTCACGGTGTCCCATACACAAATTTATTAAATGATTCAGAAAAGATTCATTGCTGTCAACTGAGCCAGCTGAGATTTGGGTTTGGAGCTCAAATTAAGGATCATGATTTTACAGTTTTTTTACATCAAACCGTGACAGTATTTTTGCATCTTTTAGTGCTTTTCACTCTTTTGACTTGCTAAACTTTGGCCATTCCAAACCCTACATAAAAGCGGAGCTAACCCTGTTCTGGTTTCATAACCCTGGGTAAAATCTGTGCAAAACCCACTTCTAAATTACAGGTTGATGAATTCAGAATGATGATAATCTGGAGTTAAATGCGGTGTGAAAATCCTCTGCGTTGTTTGCTTTTGGGATCTAATAGAGTATTTGAATCTCGAAACTGTGAGGCATGACCGACAATCTGGTTAAGTCCTGAAGAACTTCTCTTGTCATGAATACCTCACAGGTGTCTCCTCCGTTGCCTCCCTGCTCTCGCTGGCCTGGGTCCTGGCTTCATACCACAAGCTCTTGCGTGATTCCAGAGATGACAAAAAGAGCATGAGCTACAGGGGTGCGCTGATCCACATCTTCTGGAGGCTTTTCACAATAACCTCTCGGGTGCTCTCCTTCGCCCTCTTCGCTTCCATCTTTCACATCTACTTCGGCATCTTCGTGGTTGTGCACTGGTGCGCCATGGCGTTCTGGATTGTGCACGGAGGCACTGATTTTTGCATGTCCAAATGGGAAGAGGTGCTTTTCAACATGGTGGTGGGCATCGTCTACATCTTCTGCTGGTTCAACGTGAAGGAGGGCCGAACCCGGTACCGCATGGTGATCTACTACTTTGTGGTGCTTGCCGAAAATACGGTGCTTACTTGCCTGTGGTACGCCTACCGAGACCCAGTCAGCACTGATTCCTATGCAGTGCCGGTGCTCTGCGGAGTTTATCTAACCTTCGCCTCAGGGGTGGTTTTCATGGGCATCTACTATGGGTTCCTTCATCCGATGGGACCTAAAATAAGGGTGCTAGCTAGCTCCTGTTGTGCTGAGCTTCTTTGGGGACTTCCGTTACCCCCGGAGGCCGAGCCCATGGCACCCACTCCTGGTCCACGAGCGTCCCAACCCACTCCCACTCGGGCTTCCACGGGGGCCTTTGGCCAACCGGATGATATCACAGCAGACACCTGCCTGCCCGTGTTTCAGGTGCGCTCGCCCGAGCCCACCACTCCCTTGGGCCGTTACAGGTCGGAGGGACCTCTGATCAAGATCGACATGCCCAGGAAACGCTACCCAGCCTGGGACGCGCACTTCGTGGACAGGCGCTTGCGAAGGACGATAAACATCCTGCAGTTCATCACGCCCACGACCGTCGGGATCAGGTACAGGGACGGACCGCTGCTGTACGAGCTCCTGCAGTACGAGTCATCCCTGTGATGGCTGGCTCTCTCCTTCATTTAGTTTCAGATCTGCCACATTTCTCAGAATGCATGCCATTTTGGTTTCCGTATAAATGTGTGTAAAAGAGGAACTGCAAGTGTAAGCATCAAGCATTGCACTTTTTCTTTCACGTGAATAGCCTCCTGAAGATGTGTATATATTTTATATGTATATACTGTCTCTTTTTTACAATATCTGTGTCCCCATGAAGGGATATTATATATATGCGTCATGGTGTTTACAGCCAGCGGAAACCATTACATTGGAAAAATGGAGATCGGTTGACCACATCAACACCGCCTTGGGTTTTTAACTTTTATTAATCTATACTAGCTTATCTGATATTTCAGAGCTTATTTTCACACTTACATTGATCAGTATGCTCAATGTTTATATACAGAGAGCACCTGCTATAACTTAGAATTTTCCATTTGACAGTGATTTGCATCGACAATGCAACAGAAAGTCGCCTACTAGCAAACTACAGTTGAGCGGTTTGGCGACCTCTAGTGAAGTAATCGCTGCACACGCCTCTTTAGACTGACCTCTGCAGGCAAGAATCTACTTCCTGTCAGACAAAATCCAAGTGGCATTCATTGTCTGTTTGCCTTAAAAATCTGTATTTAGCTTGTTAAAGTGTCTTTATTTTTGGTTATTAAAGAAATACCTCATTGACTCTGTATAGCACAGTTCAAGTCCATTTAACCCTTTGCACAATATGATTAATATGAACCTTGCACTGAGAATCATGTTAGATCTATATAGTTTAGTGAGAATTTAAAATAATAATTAAAGCACATAACTCGTGGTTTTGAAGGAACAGTTCTCTACAGCGAGTAGCACATTGAATTGGTGATTTGTAAAATATTTGTTCTTGGTTTTTGGGATGTTTTTGTTTTCTGGCTATGTTCACACCGCAAGCCAAAATACCATATTCTGATTTTCTGCTGAAGCTCTTTAAAAAAATATTTTTTTTTATTGATATTCAGAATTATTTGTTTATTCTAATTCATTTATTTATTCCAATTTTATATTATTATATAAAAATTTATGTTCATTAATTTATAATTATGATATATAAATAATATGTTTTATAACTTACATTTCTAGAAGTTATATGTGTATTAGTATTTAGGTTTAGCATTGTGGCACTGACCATTTTGTGCTGTACCCCATCTTCACTCCCAGGATGAAAGTGTGCAATTATGACACATTTTTTATTCGATTGGTCGGACAAATCAGATTTGGTCTAGATTAATCTGCGGTGTGAACGTAGCCCATGCTCCTTCTGTTATAAGCGCAGAAATAAGCACAGAAAACCCTCGACAAGGTGGCGTTGTATGAACGGTCCTCTCCATTATTTCAACCTCTTTTCTAGCATTTAGACTGCATAGTGTATATGGTTACTGCTCTCATCTGTTTGTCTAGTGTCGTCATCTAAAATTTCAAGTAATAAACTTGTGAGGTGCAGAAATGTGGCTGTGGTTCTCTGAGGAACCCTGGCCTACATATTTTTCCTATGTGTAATGACTTAATTGACAGTTTTTTAACCTTTATTTTATTCTAAGGTACAAAAAGATGCTAAGCTAATGGCATTTGAAGTTATCTTTGCCTGAATATACCTGAGTGTATTTACACAAGTAACCGTGGCAGAGTCTCACCATAAGAGGATTTTGCGATCGTATGAGAAGAGGATAATAATGGCCTCAACACACAGGGCTTGCTGCTGCCTGCAGCGCGAAACAAAGCCAAATCACATCCTCTACTGTAACAATCTCTATCTACTATTGGTGCACCCAGCCGCCTGTCACGGTCATCCTTCTTGCTGATTGGTGCTTATAGGGAAGCATTTCTTTCTTACTTACTAAATTTGCTTTGTTTTTTGGTGCTACATTTATCTTTTTTTCCCCTTTTTTTTGCCTTGTGAAAACAGAAATGTGGAATTACTTAAGTTGCACTAATTTTTTTTTTTTTTTTACTGTAGAAACCTTTTACCCCTAAATTATTAAACTGCACTTCTAAAAAAATGTTTAAAATGATGCAAAGAAACAGTACTCCTGTTGCAAAATGCATGGGATGTCAATTGATTTAACTAGAGCTTGAGATTGTTACATGTTGTAATTGTGGAAGCTTGTTTCGGCCACAGAATAAAACATTTTAAAAGATAATTGTGACTTTTTATCTCACAATTGCGAGTTTACATCTCTCAGAATTGCGAGATATTAAGTCGCAATTGCGTGTTATGAAGTCAGAATTGCGAGATATAAACTCACAATTGCGAGAAATATACTGGCAATTCTGACTTTATAACTCTCAATTGCGACTTTATATCACTCAGAGATAAAAAGTCATAATTGCGAGATGTAAACTTGCAATTGGAAGATAAAAAGTCAAAATTAGGAGATAAAAAGTCGCAATTAACATTTTTATTTTATTTTTTATTCTGTGGCAAAAACAAGCTTCCATATGTAATAGTCTAATATAAGTATAAAAATAAATAGCTCTCACAAATATTGGGTAAAATAGTCTTTTAATGAGGCTGAACTTTTTAAACAATGCATTTTGGTATTGAATTCACTTGAAGTATATTTACAATCAACATTTGCCGTCTTGAATGGATGTTTTCACTGAGCTTATGCGTTGCTGTGCAGTGCATCAAATACCGCCTTTGAATTTGTTTAATTTGACCAAAAAAGACATTAGCTGTGTCCCAATTCAGAGGCTGCATCCTTCGAAGGATGCAGACTTCAAAGTTTTAAAGTTTTGAAAGTTATATTCAGCTGTCTGAAAACAAAATGCTCATCCTTGGTCCATTTATGTACATAATAAAGAGTATAAACTATTTATAAAATCACATTCATTGATCATTGATAAGATAAGTCAACATTTTAACAGCTTTAAAGTGTGTTAAAAAAACAAAAACAAAAAACATTTGTATTATTAGATATTTGAGTAGGTTGAAACCCAACAATACTTGCATATAAAAGTGTAATTTGGAATTTTCTCTCTCAAAAAATCAAAATTTCCAGACTCCGAATTGGGACGCAGCTATTATCTTAGAATGCACAAAGATTTATATTCAAGTGACTTGCATTTTGACGATTTTTTTTTGTCAATGCAGCATTTAAATTTCAAAACAATATATTGTATTATAGTAGATCGACATCTATTTTTTGGCTGCATTGGCCAGTGAAACATAAACAAAAAATTATTTGGTGCAACTGTGAATGGTCTCCAATGTCATGGCACTTGCTTTTCACACTAATCCATTGCAATTTTGAGTTTCCAAATAAGTGCAAACCTAAAGCAGCGCTGGCTCGGTGCACCACATACATGCACAGGAGACCACTTATGTCCTTGACTCCACTGTGCCTGCTTGGATCTCAACAACCAGATGCCATACAGGTGCATCCAGCAGGTGAAAAGGGTTCTTGCCAGGTTGGAAAAAGAGCTTGAGAATAATCACTAATTGGCGTGCTTTTTCCTCTAAAGTTGTCATTGGATTGCTGAAAACTCTTTTTTACGCTGCTTCTCTAGACTCGGCTTCCTCCCTGGTTGCTGCTAGCCCTTCCCTCACATTAACGTGTGGCTCAGGTGTATTCTGGTGCAGATATTTATGTTTTATTTCTTTTCAAGTATAAATCTATAGTAATAGGTCATTCTGAGGTATTCTAGGACAGTCCTCCTCCAGCGTTCATTTCATGATTGTGTGCGTGCATATTTTGCTATGATTTCACTCATCCTCAGCATTCTGGACCACTGTTGTTTGCTGGAGAAACCTGCATCTTTTCATGATCTTTTCGTGTGTGTTTTTATTTTTTTTTACGTTTTTGATGTGGTGTATGTCCATTGGTGCAGCTTCACTCATGCACATCTGTGCTGTAAGTATTAGTCACCTATTGGCCTCCTCTGAGCGCTAATACACTGTGATTAGTTCTCCTTCTAACCAAGCAGTAAACATTCAAATGCATTCAGCTTGTTATTGTTGAGGCCACGGTTTAGAAACAAGCTTCCACTGCTTAGGACTAACTTTTGAATTATAACCACGCTGAAAACACCTCAAATATTACTGTTGTCCTGTTAAACAGTACATGCAATGATATGAAGTCAAAATCAACTTTTTGTTTACTCAGGATTTTTTTTCTTCCTCTGACAGACTGAAATATTCATCATCTGTCGTCAGAAAATGCAAGGGCTTCCTTGATATGGACAGAAAATGAACAGCATTGCAGCGTTCAGTTAATAATATAGATAATGAAAGATTCATTATTATACATTGAATTATTACAATGAAGCATTCGGTTAATACCACCATGTTAAACTATAGCCTATGGGATTTTCACAGACATCTTAAAGATGGCATCCATAATGATGTCATCATTAGGATGTGATGTTGTTAGGAATAGAAATGTGCATTTGCCATTATTTCATTTTTCACCCATTTATTTTACCCTGTGGTGCCTTATCTAACCGCCAAGGCAACCAGTTCAGCAAACAACAATGCCAGTATATTTTTATTTTCTTTCAAATGTGCCAATGCAGTAAATGGAACTGTACATAAACACATGTAACATAGCAACATGACAGAATGATGATGTAAACATTCCAGCGCGAGGGCTTCTGGTTCTGGGGTGTGACTGCATTGGAATTGACAGTTCACAGATCGCGGTGAAACAATACTAGACATCTGTCTTATGAAAAAACGACAGAATAAACATGTTTGTTGGTCCATTGTGAGAGGCAAATGTTAGGGCTAAAGTTGATTTCTGAATGTGATGTCCAGTACTGCTTCACCATTGTTGAGAACAATATCTTCAAGGTGCTAAAACTGAACCATATTTTGTATATTATGTTTTAAATGTATAGATTTGTTCTTGTAAAGCCTTACCTTGTACTGATCAGCGCATCAGGCTGTTCATCCAAAAAAATTACAGAACAGAAATGACTTATATGTAATGTACAGTAGAAATACCTTTTTGTTATGTACAGTCAAAAATGGTTTTATCTGTATCGGTTTGTTTTCGTGATCCGGAGGGAACTGATTGATGAATATGACATAGATATTACAGTGTTGCTGTTGTATAGAATGTGTCTGGTAACCCTGTAATGCTACATTAGCAGTTAGAATAGGCATCAAAATGTATTTTTTTTCCCTTTCGTTTTAAACTCTCCTTGGCACTGAAATATTAGAGGATTTGTTGTTCACCTCATGCAAGACGTTTTATTAATTTGATATTTTCTTTCTCAATTTGAAAGTGTGTTTTACAAACATGCAAAACAGCATTTGAAAGCACAAATGCGGTCAAATCAATATATATATATATATATATATATATATATATATATATATATATACATACATATATATATATATATATATATATATATATATATATATATATATATATATATATAGTAAATTGGTACAAATTCCTCAATTCCAGACTATGCAATTTCAAAAGGAGCTGAACTATTTTAAGTTTGATTTACGAACATTTTGTTCTTGTTAGGCCAAGGCATGAAAATCTTGTTTGGCGGGTGATTTAAGTTTCTTGTATATTTTTGAGTTTTGGATATTTCCGGGTTATGATTATTTCATTTTCTTTAAACATTAACACAATATGTTGGACAATTATAGTGCATTTTGAAAAGTTTCTTAAAAGTTTTTATGAGTGCAGCAGGTGGAACAGTAACAGTTTAACTCAAGCACAGAAGCTATAGTGTAGTTTTTATTTGATCCATTTTTATTAGATTAGTTAAGCTTTATAGTTACTAGCAAACTGACATATATTGTTTTCCTATTTGTAAAACTATTCAATGTAGAATGCAAAGCAAGCTAAGCTGTTCGGTATATAGTCAGCTTCAGTATACATTTGAACATTGATCCAGATACGAAACTCCTCCTATAGTGTTATAAAGACCTCAGTTGTCACATCTGATGACAAACCAAAGTGTCAGATGATAAATATTACCCTTGTTGTGGTGATGAATTCACCTGTGGAAATGCTTTTCTAATAATCATGTCAAACACAAGAACATATTTTTTTGTATCCAAAGAATACAAAGAGTGAAGTTGCTGTGAGAAAAAAATTCACTTTTATTTTTATTCCACACAGTATGATTTATTCACGTAAAGTATAAAAACTTGTTATACAATATAGTATAATTATATATAGCACAGTGCAATATATTTTACCAATACTGAACATTTCTTATGAACGCAAATTTGTACATTCGGAATGTCTCGTTCATGATACACTTTTAGTTATGTACTGTACATCTGAAAGTAATTCCATTTCAGTTTTGAGTATATAATGAAAATGCATAAACTGAATATTATGTTTGTCATAAAACTGATTCGCTTGCTTAAAAAGTTAGAAATTGATGGGTCAAAAGAACAGCACAATAATAGCAGGTTCCTGCTATAGATTTGAAAATACAGCAGGCGAACTGCATGTTGAGTTCATTCCCACATAAAGATTTGCTGAAATGTGTCATGATAAATGTTTATTTCTTTATTTAAATTGTTGATTGCCCTCGACAAGCATAAGTGTGATATACTGTAGTGCATGAACATTGCGATTTCATGGTAGCCTTTGAATTATATTGGGACTTGCATAGATAATAAATTGTGTTTGTAATATCTAAATAACGTCGAGCAGAACTACAGGTTATGTTTGGATATTGAATATATAGTGTTTTAGCTCTCTTATGGCCTCAAACAACTATTCAGGTTATTTGGTAAAACGTGGATTTTTGTTTTCACGTTTTCACTCAGTAAAATCTCAACATACATCACAATGTAATATATAAGATTTTTACTTCATGCAACACGTGTAAATCGGACAGTGTAGTCGTTCCAAGAAGGAGTCTGAATTGTCTGTTGTCAAAAGTGTGGTGTGTTAAAGACTTCTCTGATGTATGTATTAATGAATCCTAGGTTTTGCTATTTGCATCCTTGTGGAATGTGAAATTGAATGTTTTGTGTGTTTATCAATCGTCTCTATTGAAAGTGAAGCACATCTAAACTCCCGGCTGTTGACACATGCAGGGAATGCCACTTGATAAATTTGCATCTCTTTCTTGTTGCATCTTTATTTTGCATTAAAAGCCAAGAAACTTAGTTAAATATGTTTTAAAAGAGAGAAATATGTTAAGAGAAATTACACGTTCAAAACAATTTAAGCTCTATGGAGAGGAAGTGTGGTATGTTGTCAGTTAAAGAAAATGATTGAAACTCATCTCAGTTTGTAAAAAATGACAATGCATTTACAATGGAAGTCAAAGGGGCAAGACATTCTGGAGACTTTAAAATCAGTCATAAAGTTACGTCATCAGATTACTTTTTTCGAGTAAAGTAACAAATTACTTTTAAATTTCAACAACATATCTGAGTTACTTTTTCAGATGAGTTACTTTATTTTCCCATTTATCGCCTGACACTTCTTCTGCCTGACACTTCTTCTTACGATCATAGAAATCGTAAATAAGATGTAGAGGCGTTGTGTGAACATGATGATTATTGTAGTTCTAAATGTGGGCAGGCATGTACTCATCGCACCTGCACAAAAACAGATTCAGTATTGCTCAGAATGAATAAAAACAGTGAAAGGCAAACTCAGAATATTATGCAAACCTGCAATAATTAAATGTTAAAGGGTCCTTGATTATTTCACTTTTGTAACTTTAATTAGTGTGTAATGTTACTATTTGAGCATAAACAACATCTGCCCAGTTACGACGCTCAAAGTTCAATGTAAAGGGAGATATTTTATTTTACAGAAATAGCTTTTTAAGGACTACAACAAACGGCTGGTAGGGATTACAACGAGCTTCTTCCTGGGTTGGTGACATCACAAACCCTAAAATGTACATAAAACCCACCCCTCGTAACACGCAACAAAGGGGTTGAGGCCATGTTGGGCTGCTTTAAAGAAGAGTTGTTGTTTCTGTTTTTTACACTCCGTGTAAAAACCTCTTCTCTTTAACCTCTTAAAAACTTTTTCATTTGTCCTAAGTCGGACAAACTTAGAGAGGTTAAAATTAATTTTTAACACTGATCCTGAACATCATAACCTCAACGTTTGTCTGTGCGCTACACATTTTACAGAGAACAGCTTCCAGAAGAGAGTACAAGGCAGGCTATACGCACAAAAGCTTCTACTGAAAGACGTAGCCATTCCCATTTTGTCGGGGACAATCCGTTGTTTATAGATCACAACTTGTAAGTATATCTTATTATTTGTAGTTGTGTTATCTATTAACAGTTCCAATTATAAGCTTTATGCAGTGGTAGATATGATGTAATTGAAGGGCAAAGCTTTGCCTCTGCTAGCCTGCTAACTAACATTACATAATTGATGTAGTGTTTATTTTAGCTTTTATAATACTATTCAACACCCCTTAGGAAAATTATCTATGATTTTGTGATCAATTAAATGGTGAAAAAAATGCACTCTGAAACGTCCTGTGAAATCTGAGCTTCCAAAGTCCGTGGTTGAAATCCGTTCAGCACAATCCTCTTGTTCGTTAACATTGTCAGGGTCTGAATCGGGCTCGGAATGGTTTGAAATTGGTTTGACGCCATCTTTAATATTTACATCTGAGTTGAGCTTGCGGTTATGAAGGGGCGTGACATTTCCCGCTTAAGTGCTGACAATCACAACACACTGGGCCAACTAACCAATCACAGCACATTTGTATTTTGAAGGAGGGGCTTCATTGAAAGCGACACGGATTTGAATTTGCATTACCTTCATTCTGAGGCTTATTCATTTAACTTTTGGTATGAAAGGTATTTGCCAAAACTTTTTTGTTGTATTATTAAAAAACAAGCAAACAATCCCAGGTGAGAAATATTAACACAAAAGTAACGTAACGTATTACTTTCTATAAAAAGTAACAAAGTAATGCAATTAGTTACTTTTTAGGGAGTAACGCAATACTGTAACACGTTACAAAGTAACTTCCCCCAACACTGGCATCAATAATGTATGGAAGCTTGTTTCCGGCACAGAATTGTGCTTTTTATCTCACAATTCTGACTTTATAACTCGCATTTGCGAGTTTATATCACGCAATTCTGAGAAATAAAAGTCTTTTTTCCCTCAGAATTGGACTTTATTGCAAGTTATAAAGTCAGAATTGTGAGATATAAACAATTAATTGTGAGAAAAGAGTAAATGTTGAGATATAACCAAGCAATAAAATAAACTTATACGCACAGACAAGATTAGTAAGCAGTTTTCTCAGACACAGGTAGTCTTGTGCTTTCCAAACAATGTGTAATTTATTCAGAGCAATGTCTCATCTCATTGACGTCCATTCTAAGTGCATTACTGTACACATGATTTTTGTTGTGAATTCAGATAATTTTCTAATGAGTTTCTGATGCTGTCAGTAGGACTTCAACTTGTTTTGAACATGGAACATTCCTCGAAAATGTGATGTAGTTGGTTTGGTTTTGTTCATAATATGATTTCCAGTTTGTTAATCAATTTGTCATCACTGAAATTATAAATACCTTCTAAGGACAAACAGTTTATCACTTTTGTGAGACCAAATATGAGACATTTTAATATATATATTTTTTAAACCATGTATTAACAAAGCTGTGCAGGGAGACCCCAAGCAAAAGTATGTGTACGTACAGAAGACATTTGACCACATTTGATTTGTCAGTAAGGGGTGATTTATATTTACCCATAAATGTTTGTAAGAATATTCTCTTACTTGAAAGGTAGTTTAGAAAATAGTTGTCTGGTCGGGGTTTTTATTCCAAAGTATGTGTTTGAAAAGTTTTGTAGTTTATGTTTTTAGAGAAAAGGCTGTTTTTTACTTGTCAAACTGATTATAGTTTATTTTTGATTGGATCTATGGATTGTATTAATGTCATCATTTATTCGAATGTTAAAATGGATTCAAGAATCTAGGTATAATTTATTTTTTAATTTTGTGATGTGTTGTCTAAACGTATGGAATCTGAAAAGGTATATTACGCTTTAGATATCTGACTGTTTCATTTGGCTGTATCTTTGATATGAAAAATCGTCTGTGTTTCAGTAGCTTTTACGATTTTGTATTTCAAAAAAGAGAGAGAAGCCCAAAAAGGATATTAAAAAAACAAAAATTGTCTGTGTAATTTTGCATGGGTTTGCCATAGTTGATGATTTAACAGCATAAAGGGTATTATGAAGATTCGGGTATATTTTGTTTTGTTATCCATCCTTTTTTGTTATCAGGTGTTATTTGTAATTTAGATGATTTATTGTTTTGTTTTTGTTCAGATTGTGAATTATTTTTTGTGTTATCGACTCCTCGTCGTCTCATATGATGAAAGTATCTGGTTTCATGGCTGCTCTTCAATAATCACCAGCAAACAAAAATCGATGTAATTTTTTTGTTTTCAATTTGACGCAGGTCTTATGATACTGATACTGAAATTGAAATAGAGTTCAAAGATAACTGTTTTTGTTTTGTTTTGCAATATTCCTACATCTCAGTCTTAACCTCAAACTGTATTTTAATGGACTAACATCAGCTGGCCGATACACACCGTGTTCATTGTGTGTACAAGGCAGATCAGGGTAAATAACATCATAAGTTCATGTGTTTTATTTTGTAACTCACATAAAATAGAGTACAGTTGTCTCAGAGGGCAAATGTGTCCTGCAGTGAGATGTACAGATATTTATTTTTTACACCGTGTTTGGGAATGTGCCAGATTTTCAAGCATTGCTTTTTCTTTTTGCTTTTTTTAAGATACATGCCATTATGAGTTCAAATCTCTTTATCGCTGTTCTGTTGTTTAAAATGTTATGCAACATCTAAAGTTTTGTTATGAAAATGATACAAATCTTATATGTATTGTACAGATTCCACTGATGAACAAGATACAAATGTACACATGGACAGATGCTTCAATTTTGTATCTTTGTCATTTTAATACAATAAAATCTGACCGAAACGAAAACTGTCAACTATTCATTTTTCTATTTGCTTAGTTGCTTTATATGCTTTCTAAATTGAACACAGAATTTAGCCTTAATGGAACTGTAACTTTTTTGAGTCAGTACATCATCGATCCTTTTTCCATCGTCTGTCTTAAAGTCCCCCTTTGGTGAAAATTAAGTTTTTAATGTTGTTTATATGTGGTGTTTTTAATATGCTTTTAAAACCATGTAAATTCATAACTCAACACCATTGCTGATTTTCTCCTTAAAACTGCAGTGAACCCAAGACAGTCTCAAAAACACAGTTTGAAGTCGCTGGTGTTTTTGACGTCACAAACTACCTTGTAACCAATCATGTCAACGTGCCGACGGGCTTTAGCATAACATTAATATGCCGTGAAGCAGGGGAGTCTCAAGAGAAGCAAGATTATCCCAGAATTTTTTTCTGTTGATATGAAAAATAAGGTAGATTTAGCAATATAGCGGGTGTATTATATATATTAAGATGTTATGATGAACTATATGCCTTTCTCCACTGACGTTCTGAGTTGTTCAAAGCGTTTCTGATGATTTTTAGAGGGCAGTTGTTTGACTCTGAGATGCGAACAGGTTTGTGTAACACATTATTAGCTGTTTGATAATGTAGTCAAGCAAAAGGGTAATCATACTAATTACCGTTATGTTTCCAACGTTTTTAAGAGCGATACCATTGTGCAGCGTTACCTCAGTAAGTTGACCGAGTGAATCTGTGAGCTGGTGTGAGTGAGTGGAGGCGGGGTAATTTGCAAATTTGTTTGCTCCACGTATACTAAATGAAGCAGGGTCAAGTTACATACAAGCTATTTTAAGGCATGAACACATTTTTTTTCACAGGAAATTTTGTTTAAATATGTAATTTTTGTGATCAAAGATGGGTTTTAAGGGATATATTTTTTTACTACAGGGGGACTTAAACCTGATATAAGTGTTTATATTTTAGACCTGGCAGGATGGTTTTCGCTGGAAATTAAGTAGTTGCGTCACTCGCCCATGCGTGTCTCGTCATATCAATAAATAGAGAAACTTTAACACAAATTATAGTGAGGGAGTGGTACAGGTTAGTTGTCACAACGAGCAAGAAAGGTTGGCATGGAGGAGCTAAATCTCTAACCACAGGGGAATCACCGTTTTTAGAAAAAAACAATTCATAGGAGCCTCTGCTGACAAAAAGAGAACACGACAGAGCTTGTAATAAAACAAGAATCAACATCGGCTTGGCTTTTCGGAGAAGGCAAGAACTGAGGGATTTGAAATGTTGTAAAAGTGATGGTGTTTTTATTTCTCAACAGGTGAGTAAGTTATTTTATTGAACAGATAAATTACCATATGTAGATGTCTAACAGAGCTCATTTCATTATGGTTGTAACGCGGTGCTGGAATTTATTTTCAAGAAAGTACACTCAAAAAATGAATTACCCTTAATTTAATTGAAGAACGTTTTTACACAATTTGATTTATTTTATCAAACAAAAAAAAATCTGTTTAGTTGAGTGAACACAATTTAGTTGGTTTAGGTCATATTATTTTATTATAATATGTTTAACTTAACTTTTATTTATTCAATTTTTTCAATGTTGGTCCAACAAAATTTTTTATTAATTTAATGAGATTTTATTTTCATACATTCAAATAAGAAAAGATGAGTGGGTATCAATATTGACATAAGTATTGATCACTGAGTGAGTGCCAGTCTTCTGCGTAATGGTAACCACAACATTCAAAAACAGAAAGTCCTCTAAATGTCCAACATAACTGCACATAAAACACTAATATAATCTACAACATTTTTTAGTTCACTGAAAACAACATAAAATAACACTTACTCCTTACATTTACTGTCCCCTGTTGTAAGTCCCCTCGCAAGCAGTAGTCAACAAAAATGATTAATGTAGTTTTAACCCAAATGAATGAAGTGAATTACATTTAGCACATTTTAATTAATTAACCTCAACAAAATAATTGTATGAGTGTCATGTGTTCTATTAATGGGTAATGTTACAGTAACGTCTTCAGCTAGTCGACCTGAGATCCTTTTCCATCTTTTAGTGAATGTTTTATGAGCAGTAGTGAAATCTCTCTCTCTCTCTCTCTCTCTCTCTCTCTCTCTCTCTCTCTCTCTCTCTCTCTCTCTCTCTCTCTCTCTCTCTCTCTCTCTCTCTCTCTCTCTCTCTCTCTCTCTCTCTCTCTCTCTCTTTCTCTCTCTCTCTCTCCCTCTTTAGTAATAAGAAAGAACCATATTCATCCGCACAGTGACTCACAGCCGAAGCACAACCAAAACAATGTTCTTCTGCAAAATGCATGTAGTTTTGTTTTTCAACCACTAGAGGACCCTAGTTACCTTGCTATGAGAAACCGTCATTCAATCGTCATTTAGTCAGTTATATCAGTTTTATTATCACCAAATGCATCATAAAAAGAGTTAATACAAGTTAAAAACAGCAATACAGTTCAAAGGGGGGAACTGCTTAATAGTGGTGATAAAATACAAAAAACTTTATTCAAGGAAATTCGTAATTGTTGTTTTGCTTAGGGTGAAAAGATAAATCGTTCTGTATGAAATCAAACTTTTACACTGTAAAAAAATATTTTTGGGTTTAACTTAAAAAACTAAGTAACCTGGTTGCCTTTATATTTTAAGTTGATTGAAATAAAAAAAATGTTAAAACAATGAAGGAGATTGATTTAATCAACAGACACTCAAAAAATTGTTATCTGAACCACATAAATTATCGAAGTTGATTTGAAAAAGAACAAATGTGATAAATCATGAAAATACAGTGTACAATTTAAAGTTGCTTATGACATCCATATGTTGCTATATTATTTGAGACCTTTTTTATATGGAAACAGTATTTGTGAAAAGCCATCATCAGTACAAAGCATTAACATAGGCATTTTATAATAAATGTGCAGGGTTTTATGAGCATGCTTTCGCCTGTGCAAATGAAAGCTGAAAACACTTGATATTGTCTGCACCTGATGCTGTTTTGTCAAACCGAAATACTATAAAAATCTGATTGGAGTCAGTTTTAGTTCCTCTGAACAGATTTGTATTTGTCATTTCCTCTTTCTAAATCACAAACTGAACCACAAACACACACATGCACAGAGAAATAGCCTTGTAACATATTCACAGAAACTTAAAGGGCTCAAATCATATTATTAGAGCCCGAGTGGCAATGGTGTGAGGACCCTATTGGTATTGCTCAAAAGAATTGTATATTGTTTTATTTTTTACTATGCACATTTTTTTGCACCAAGAACAGTTTTCATTTTGCTTTTCATGTTTTTTTTTCTGTCGTTCCTTAAGACTTAAATGAAATAACTGTTTTTGCATGTGAATTTAATATCAGCACTTTGCTACATTATATTACTGCAAAAAAAAAAAAGATTTTCCTGTTTAGCAATTTGTTTTATTGCAAATATTTTGTAGTACTTAAGGGATTGTTCACCCAAAAATGAAAATTAGCCCATGATTTATTCACCCTCAAGTCATCGGAGTTAGGAGTGTCAGCAAGTGTTACTCTTTTGCCGTATAAGTCGACTTGCGTAAAGCCGTCTGCCGGAAGCTAGTTATTTTAGTCGATAAAGTTTTAAATATGGATATTTTCCGCATGAGCGCATCGTTTCGCTTCAAAAGGCCTTTATTAACTCGCCAGAGCCGTGTGGAGCACTTTTATCATGGATAGATGCGCTTTGATGGACTTCCTAAAAGATATATCCATTGAGTCACATTATAAAGCTTGGAAGAGCCAGGACATTTTTTAATATAACTCCGATTGTATTCGTTTGAAAGAAGAGTGTCATATAGACTGGCTTATTTTTCATTTTTGGGTGAACTATCCCTTTAAGCAAAATATAAAGTGTTGTTTTCTGAAAAAAATGTATGCTTAAAACAAGAAACATATCTGAAAAAAGGAGTCTTATGCCATTTTGCTTCTCTAGTAAATGTATCTTGATTTCAGCATGTTTAGATATTTGTTCTGGAAAACAAGAGACAAATTCTTAGTAAAAATTTGATTCCCCATGATATGAGCCCTTTGTGCAGTTCAGTGCTATTTTAGTATCAATGTTAAGTACTGTAAAAAAAAAAAAAAAACATTATTTTTAAATAAAATACTTCAGTTCAGATGAGTCTTAAATGCACTTAATTCATCCAAAGTTGCAGCAGGCAGATTTTTTTGTCTCAGGTGTCTCTTTTTTAATGGCGGCCCCAACGACTAACCCATGCCAGTCATTTCGGGTGTGTATTTTTCCTTTTAGGAAAAGGTTATATATCCCTCTGGCCAAGGTCTCAAACGCTTCGCTGACGTTTATATTCTCCTTTGTAGACACTTCAAGGTAAGCCACCATGCTGAGTTTTTTAGCCAGAGCTTCTCCTTCACTCATCCTGACCTGTCGTCCCACTGCCAGGTCACACTTATGACCCACAAGCAAGAAGAACATGGGATTTGGTTTCACATAGTCCAGGACTTCCTGATGCCAGCTGCAAACACGATCAAACGTCTGTCGCTGTGACACATCAAACATCAGAATGCAGCCCACAGAATTCCTCATGTAAGACTTACAGATGGACCTGCAGCAAAAAATGGTCAAAGTTGTTTCAGCTGAGCAAAAATGTACAGAAGACACTTTGTTGTTGTCACTTCAGAATATTTTTCAGGGTGGGTTTATTTTTTTCCACATCGACACAAACTTTAAAGTCTTCACTACAACAAACTATTGAACATTTTCAGTTATTTGTAGGAAAAAAATATATAGATAATTTATGCATTTAAAGTCTGACTTATGTAAAAATAGTTATAAAAAAACTTTATTTTTTAAGGAAACCATTTATTTTTTAAAAAAAATCAGCACAAAAACTATTGGCAACACTTAAATACAGTACTGCTTACTTAAAATTTGAATTTCTTAACTAAAAAATGTGGGCAACTGATTGCCTTAATTTTTTTGAGCTTTGCCAACTTATTTGGGTTTACACTGTAGCAAGCGTAAAGCTCTGCTGACTCCAGTAAGGAGTCGTTTTCAGAGGTTGTTATCTGGGAATAACCTAGATGGCGCGATTGACCAAGCAGAATCAAGTATTCCACAGAGAGAGCCATGTAATAACTTATAAATAAAATAAATGAATGTAGCATATATATATATATATATATATATATATATATATATATATATATATATATATATATACAGATCCCTCTCAAAAAATGTGCATATTGTGATAAAGTTCATTATTTTCCATAATGTAATGATAAAAATTAAACTTTCGAATATTTTAGATTCATTGCACACCAACTGAAATATTTCAGGTCTTTTATTGTTTTAATACTGATGATTTTGGCATACAGCTCATGAAAACCCAAAATTCCTATCTCAAAAAATTAGCATATCATGAAAAGGGTCTCTAAACGAACTATTAACATAATCATCTAAATCAACTAATTAACTCTAAACACCTGCAAAAGATTCCTGAGGCTTTTAAAAACTCCCAGCCTGTGTCATTACTCAAAACCGCAATCATGGGTAAGACTGCCGACCTGACTGCTGTCCAGAAGGCCATCATTGACACCCTCAAGCAAGAGGGTAAGACACAAAGAAATTTCTGAACAAATAGGCTGTTCCCAGAGTACTGTATCAAGGCACCTCAGTGGGAAGTCTGTGGGAAGGAAAAAGTGTGGCAAAAAACGCTGCACAACGAGAAGAGGTGACCGGACCCTGAGGAAGATTGTGGAGAAGGACCGATTCCAGACCTTGGGGGACCTGCGGAAGCAGTGGACTGAGTCTGGAGTAGAAACATCCAGAGCCAACGTGCACAGGCGTGTGCAGGAAATGGGCTACAGGTGCCGCATTCCCCAGGTCAAGCCACTTTTGTACCAGAAACAGCGGCAGAAGCGCCTGACCTGGGCTACAGAGAAGCAGCACTGAACTGTTGCTCAGTGGCCCAAAGTACTTTTTTTCGGTTGAAAGCAAATTTTGCATGACATTCGGAAATCAGGGTGCCAGAGTCTGGAGGAAGTCTGGGGAGAAGGAAATGCAAAAATGCCTAAAGTCCAGTGCTGCTTCTCTGTAGCCCAGGTCAGGCGCTTCTGCCACTGTTTCTGGTATATATATATATCTGTATATATATATAGTTTGTTTTTATTTAAGGAAACCCTGAAAGGAAACAAAAGTATTTAACTAATTGTGGCCAATAGAAAATAGAAAAGTTAAGAACTGCATAAAATATATTGACAACATTTAAAACTTGTGTTAAAACTTGCCCAACTTGACATTCATGAGAAATGCCTGCCAGGTTCATGGTTTTGTACAGTGTGTTTTGATTCTGTCTCCCTGTCATGATTTGATCTGGTTTCCTAGTTTGTTCCCATACCTACTTATTCTCTTCACCTTTTTTGTTAATTATTCTTATTAGTTGTCCTTGTTATTTATGTCCAGAGTACATTGTTTGGTGTCATCGTTATTTTGGTTGTGTTTGCTTCCCATGCTTTCCTGTGTATGGATTTTTGGATTAAAAGACAGTTTGAGTAAGAAATGAATAAGCCTCAGACTAAAGGAAATGCAAAGTCATGCCGGTGCAGTAGAGGTCGCAGCTCAAACAAACCTTTCAAATAAATGAAGGAGAAGAAAGTTCAACACTCTTACTTTAACAATAAACAAAATAATAAATTCATATTATTCATATTGAGGAATGCTTAATCGGTTTTGGTGCAAGTGAGAGGAGTAAATGCATGTCCACATGTAGTCTAGAACTACAATAGTCATGTTTACACAGCGCACACAATGCCACTGCACTTACTCATGATTACTCTCAACTTTGGGACAGGAGAGCTGTCGGTCAATACATGGCAAAACAAAGTACTGAAACTTGCGTTACTTATTTGAAAAACTCAGATATTTTGTTGCAAATTTAAAAGTAATGCATTGCATAACCTATAATGTGAGACCCAACACTTGTCCAGAGTTCACACTTTATTTTCCACTCTACCTTCAGGTTTTGAGTTCACATAAACTTTAAACATGTCTTAAAAAAAGAAAATTGATTTAATGAGAAGAAATCAACATTAAGTAAGAACAAAAAGCACAGAGTACCATCAGTTTAAACTATTCCTGTATAATATCAGGTGCGTTTAGTTGACAAAAACTCACCTAAATCTTTCCTGGCCCGCAGTGTCCCACAGAAGGAGTTTGATCACAACATCAGGGTCAAAGTTCATGTTATGCACTTTAAAATCAATTCCCAGAGGAGACTGAGAGGATTCATCAAATGTTCCTTCAGTGAAGCGATGCAGAAGAGACGATTTCCCTACGGCTGAGTCTCCAAGAATGACTATCCCAAATCTGAAGTTCCACGGTATTGTTTCTTGCATTGTGAATGTTACGATGACAAGCAGCTCTGTTAATGTTAGAACTAGTGCTTAAACTCAGCTAAGGTCTTTACTATAGGCCGTACCTTCTGGTGACTGAACAAGCAGGTTTGCAGTATAACAATAGATACACACCTATTTCACAACAATTGTGGCCTGTGAAAACGTGGCATTCCAAACTGAAATGAAATCTCATACTGTTGCACAATAAGATACAGTATATCAGTGAGAGAATTTGATATGTACATGGCAAAAAAAGATTTTCTTACAAAACATTCTTAAATCAAGACATCTTTATTTGAGAAGCAAACTGACATATTTTGCTTTCTGGAAAAAAAAAATCAAACGGGGTAAGAAAAATAATCTTTTTTTCCCTTTGAATTAAGTTTATTTTTCTGACCCATTGACATTTTTCTTTTTTAAGCATTAACTCACTAAATTTATTTTTTTAAAAAAACTTTTTTGTAGATTAAAAATCTACAAGTATGTCATAATATCAAACACAAATTACACTGACTATACACATGATTAAGATGTTTTTTAAGTCAACATGAAATCAAAGTTTTTCATGTTGGCTGTTAGGCAATAAAAGCACAACATCAGACATATTTAAAAAATACCTTTATCCTAATAATGTTCTATAATCAATAAAAACAATCACAATTGTTCACTTAAAGTTATCATAACATGAACAATCTAATTTGCGTTGATCTTTTGACATATAAGAGATCTTTTTTACGATACCAGTGTCTCTTTCTCGCTCTCTAATCTCTCCGACCGCGAGTTGATGAGATGTTTTAAGTGAACGTAAAAGTTGAGAAAGAAAACACATGTGTATCAGTAGAATGGATCTGTGCGTCAGGTCTTAAAGTGACAGCAGCCTTATTTATCTGCTAATACGAGAATAATATTAAAAAGATCTATAGTTTTTCCCCCATTATCAATGTCGAAATTGCAATCAGTGAAAATGCTGAGTGGCTAGTAACTGGAAAATCACAAGCCACAGTGGCTGATGAGCAAAAAAGTTAATGTCAAGCCCTGATTATATGTTTGTTCGGAGCATCTGACTGAAGATTGTTTTGTAAACGAGGCACAGTATAATGGAGTTTGCAAAGAAACTTTTGTTTAAAGATGAAGCAGCCAACTGTATTGGATCTGACCGCAGCTGCGTAAGTAAATTATTTAATAATGCTTTTTCTGTAAATTTATAATGTTTTCAAAACACTTACTCACGTGCAATAGCGAGTGGGTGTTGATACCGTTTCCTATGCAATGACGTTAGCCAATCATAACAGTGTCTGTTTACTGAGAAGCCTTAAAGTAGCCGCCCCTTAAAAGGTCAGAATGAAGGTTGAAAATAATCATTTTTTGTGCCTAAAAATTAACTTAACTTGAAAATTATAAATGTATTATAAGTGAACCTCAATTCCATGTCATGACCCCTTTAAGATAAAAAGACAGTCCCTGTGTCCTGCTGTTAGCACAGGGAGAACCGCCGAGAGTTGATGTTCATCTTGGTGACCCCGATGACCTTGAGTGTCGAGGACAGGCCTAATCCTGGAGACATGGGAACGTCACATAAATCAGACATATCGTCCCGCTCCTCCAGCTCAAATGTGGCATCGTTCAGCATCTTGCGATGTTGGCTACATGTCTGCACGATTCTCTGGTTGTTAATATCAGTGCGCAGGTGCATTAGCTGACGTGCGAGCTGCTGGTCCTGTAAACGCATCTCTGCCTGCAATAAAATGAATAAAAAAGGTAAATGGTTACTGATGCATGAATAACATTAGAGAAACACTGTTTAAACTTTCCCTGGCACTCTAAGTCAAGTCACCTTTATTTATATAGTGATTTTAACAATACAGATTGTTGTAAAGCAGCTTAACAGATAACAGGAAAATCATGCAACAAAGTTTGTTTCTGCTGTACAGCAGATCTATGTTGATCTTCACATTGTTTACACTAGTTGGTGGCATCAAAAGTCTATAAATCAGTGATTCCCTCACCGAACTGATTAATCGGACTAACAGCAATGAAACTAAAACTTGTGAAAACAGTAAATCAAAAAGAATGCTTCAGATTTATGATATGTATAAATTAAAAATGTCCTTTGAATTGCTGATTTGGTGCTCAAGAAACATTGGTGCTTGATATTTTTGTGTGTGTGTGTATATATATATATATATATATATACACACACACACAAAGTGTATATTTTCTATTTCACATTTTCTTTCTATTTCAAATAAATGACGTTCCTTTGAAATTTTCTGAAGAATCCTGAAAAAAATTATCATCTTTTCCACAGCACAACTGGTTTCAACATTGATGCTAAATAAACATTTCTTTACTATTATCAGTCTATTAGAATGATTTCTGAGAGATCATGTGACACTGAAGACTGGAGTAATGATGCTGAAAATTCAGCTTTGCCATCAAGAATAAATTAATTTTTAAAATATATTCAAATAGAAAACAGTTCTGTTGAATTGTAATAATATTTCACAGTATTACTATTCCACTTTATTTTTGATCAAATATGTAACATTGGTGAGCAGAAGAGACTTCTCAATTAACTTTTGACTGGTAATGTACTGTATACAAACTTTTATGTATTTGTTTTATACGTTTATACTTTTAATATGTTTTTTTCCCCCACAAATACAACAACACAGTTTTATTTACCTGTTTAAAATTAATTTAAACAGAAACCAAGGTGAAAAACTCACCAGCTCTTTCTTGAGCCACTCCAATGCTTGGTCTATACTTCCAAATCCCAGTCTTTTCCCTGATGGTTGCCTCCCTTCATGGATCACCCCAGCTTCCAGTGACGGCTTGGCCCACTGAAGAGGACCTGATGATTTTTGTTTGTCCGTGTTAGCCGGTGTATCTGAGACTCTGTGGCTCTGGGCGAGCATCTCCTCCAGCTGAGCTCTCCAGTCCAGGGAAGACGGCTTTCTGGTCTTGAGCTTCAGCTTCTCAGTCAAAGCCTTCAAACTGGAGAGGTGGTCGTCCTGCGCTGCAGCAAGGCTTTCTGGGCTTTTTAAGGGCTTATCTGCATGTGACACTGCCATTGGCTTTAGGGACATTTCCTCATACATCTGCAGGTACACTAAAAATTATTCACTGGAAAAGTGGGATAAGTTGGCAGACCAACATCACTGTTGGAAATTGTTCAAGAGACGTGGATGGCTCCAGCAATTGTCACCGATTTAAAGCCAAAATAAGCACAGATTTCATGAATGTTCAACAATGAAAATATCTTTTGTTTCAGAGAACTTTCATAACACACACAGTTATGATTTATTATTAAAAACGATATGTTTAAAAATGGTGTCGATGTTCTTTAGGAGCTTTCTAGAGTCTCCCCAAACAATTCATCATACCATGCAAAAAGTGAATACTGAAATCTACTGTATGCTTAAATGTGATAAACTATCTTATAATCTACAAATCGTCTTGTAAAAGAAACATACCTGTGCAGTTCTGTAATGAGGACATTTATCAACAAGTTCACTAACACTTGTTTTACTAGTTAGTCTTCTTTCATAATATCTACTTCCTTGTAACTTTGTTCTTGACTCATCATTGACTTGAGAAATAACAAGCACTAATCCTGGATCAGAGAAAGCAAACAGAAACCAACAAAAAGGGATCAATATATCTTAGAAACAAACAGTTGGGTAAAGTATTTGAGTAAATGTAATCTTTGAAGATACTTAAGTATATGTTTGGCTGCTTTGCAGTTTGACTGAGTATCAAGGATATTAACAACTTGTACTCTTATGTTGACTACATTTTTGAATAAGTATCTGTACTCTTTACTCCAATACATTTCTGAAGATTAAAGCAATTACTGGTCATTTTGCATGGCACTTAACTTCTGCAGCAGTTTATTTCTGCCACAAAAGAAGTAATATCGCCATCTTCAGGGCATTGAAGGTACTATATCTTGTGAGTTTTGCCCTCACTCACCCAAACTTGTCAACAAGGCTACTGTACTTTAAGTGTACAGTAGCCTTAACGCGAGAGCATTATTATTAGCAAGTAGTTGTGAATCACAGGTGTTTCATATATGAGATGAGGACATGAACACAGATGCTGATGAGGCCGAAACCAGCATGTACAGCGCAAGAAGGCTTTGGCTATAATTTTTCCTAACATTATTTTATTTATTCGTTCTACTGAAGATACCTTTTTAAATTATATTAATTTATTTAAGTCCTTTTTAAGCACTTGACCTTAACTGAGACTTGAGTGTTTGTAGACGTTTAAGAGGCTGTTGTGTCGACCTTGATTCACTGCAATTTTGAGGTGTTCAGTTATATTTTGACTTTAGAAAATAAAAGTGATCGCTTTCCTCACAAATCAACCGCTCTTGTTTTCAGAATTACATTTTTGGGTGAACTAACTTGAGAAGCAAAATGACATATTAAGTCTTGTTTTCTAAAATATTCTTGTTTTTCCTTTGAATTAAGTTTAATTTTTCAGATATTTCTTCTTTATTTAAGAATAAACTCGCTTCATTTTGATACTTTTTTCAGAAAACAAGATTAAATATCTCAAGTCATTTTTCTTCAAAATGTATCTTGATTTAAGAATGTTTCGATATTTGTATTGGAAAACAAGACAAAAACACTCAAATAGGCTACATAATCATTTTTGCCGTGTTGGAGAACATTTTACAAGAAAACACTGTTCCAGTTTTTCTACTCCAAAATTGTATGTTACTTGTCATTTCTTTGTAATTATTTTTGTAATTTTTTTTGAAATCTTGAAGTAATTTATGTGTTTTGTTTTCAGTAGACCCTGTGTCTAATGCTATATTTGATATAGGCTATGTTGAACTACATTTCCCATGTTTCCTATCCCTGTAGCCTTAGCCATGTTAACACAGGTGTCTGGCATTATGCAATCAGGAGAGGTGTTTGACAAGGGCTTTTTTATATGGCCACATTCACTCTATTTGTATGCCTGAAGAAGGTTGTAAGACCGAAAGCTTGCTAATAAATTGATCTTGCACAGTGTTTGAGTGTGCGGCTGCTGTATTTTAACAATTTTCTTTGTAATTATTTAAATGTACTAGTAATTTCTGAGTGAAAATTGTTTCAAAGTAAATCCTACACCATTTTCATTCAGTGTACCTCTATTGACAGTATCACTTAGGGGTCATTTTAGGATTGGTTCCAAATAATTATCAAATTAAATTAGCATTCTTTTAGATTTTTTTTTTTTTACAAGCAGAACGGTGTGTCCCAGATTTAGGGACTGAAGTTTTAATTATCACATCATAAAATATCTAATACTTCACATGTATGTCATATATAAGCAGATTGTTTACATGTGATATCAGTCCCATTCTGCTGGACTCCATATTCCTCTGGTTGAGGTTGAGCAGTGGAACTAGGACACAGCAGCTGATGCCTGCTAAACTGGGAACCCCTCGAGTCCCACCGTCTCTGTGTGATTCTAGTTCTCGTCATTAACCGGAGCACGCAGACTTCACCAAACAAACTCCTAATCTGGCCCTTAAGCTTTTATCATATGATAGTATCACCCTGTGTACGTTCTGTCCTGGTCCTTTAATAGTGACAGACTTTCCACAAAGCTGTGTGAGTTTATGGAACTCACTATATTAGGAATTCATGATGGTTGGAGGACCAACTGGTGAAAAAGTTGGCTAACTAAAAAACACAAAACGTTTCCCTTTGCTAAGTGTTTTTTCGATGTCCTGATTCATAGAAAAGTCACCATTACACTGAGCAACGGGATGCTGTCCATCAAAAAGAAGATCTTTGTTTTGTGTTGACACTTTACATAATGCCAAAACCACTCAGATGAGGGAATCTCATGAAAACTGCCAAGAATATTTGTCTAGTTCACAATTCATACCAAATTTAAAAAACATATAAATATTAAAATATTTTAAAATATTATATTACATAGGCCTATATTTATACAATAAATAACTTATTAATTCTGTAACTCTTTATTTTACAGCGTCCTTGTAACATGTTACATTTAGTAACTATAGAAATAACTATAAATGGTGCATAATTACATGCAACTAACCCTAAACTAAACCAAATCCTAACCCTATAGTAAGTGCATTTAATTACTTAATATTACTCAGTACCTGAATGTATAAATTCAGTGTAACAAAGACACCTTAAAACAAAGTCTAACAGTTAATTATTTTATAGGTAAATTTGAATATTTAAAATGTAAAATATTTTTTTAATAGTACTATTTTATAATATTTTAATAATTAATTTACTCATATTTTATTTAAATAATATTTTTTCATAAAAAATATGTAGGCTACATCCAGAGTATGACAGTGGCATTATAAATGGCAAAAATATTTTAAATAATTATCAAATATTTTAAATATCATAATTGTGCTATGTAAATATTATTTATGTTTAATTATTAACATTTCATTTTAATAATATTTTGTTATTTAAAAAAACATACAAATAATACAGAGTGCATATGACAGTGACAATATGGAAGGCTGTTTCTCTCTCTCTCTGGCACCTTGATCCAAACCAGGTGGAAAGAAGAACTAACCTGCACCTGATCTCTATGTGTGTAGTTTAGGAAGAAATCTCATGAAAGATAATTTTTGTTCAAAGAATAGCCTTAATTTATACACAGATCTCTCTAAAAACTTTAACCCATATTTACTTACAGGAGGAAAAGCTCGAATGCAGCCGAGACGACATTTCTACAAAATCCAGTAACAGAGGAAATATTGAGGGAGAAAAAAAAATAACAAGACAAAATTAGAACTGCGTTTCAATAACAGCGCTCGTGAAGACCACCTAATGATCCCTCGTTATGTTATTATGGAGATATGAGGAACAAAAATGTTTGAATAACAACCTACCTTCACCAAACCGCATTTAGTGAGTGAGTCAAACCCCATCTACTGCAAATGAACGCGAACGTGCCGCGTCGCGTAAACGAGGTCTTTCATTGGTCGACTGGGTTCTGATGTAATTCAGATAGATGCGTCGCGCTTCGCTTATTATAATACGAGCTCTCTGATTGGACGACGTCGGGATTCCATCGCTTGCAGTGTGAGCGTCGCGTAACACAGAAACGTTTTGTGCGTCAAACGCAGGGCGCCCATACAGACAAGAAATTAATGTTCCTATGTTTTTGCGTCCTGAAACACAATGTAAACGCAATCACCACTTTAAAGCGGTTCAACACGTATTTCTGTCAGCGAACGCGGCTTATGTTTTTACAGGACACGTTTTTTAAAAAAGGTCGCAATTTTAAGACCTAAAGAACACAAGTTGCCACTAAAGTGCTAGATTTGTTTTGAAAGTAAAATGTTACTTAGACGCAAACTTTTAAGAGTTCAGTCAGTGTAATTTTTATTGTGTTAACATAATCCAAAAGCTAAAAATATGACAATTTTACTTTTGAAGGAGAAAAATTATGAATTGTTCCAATTTAAGACCGTTCTGAAATGTATGCATAATTGTCACGTTATTTGCGCTTAAAACAGTGTCGTATGTAAAATAAAATAAATAAAAAAACCAAAAACCCAAGGTGCTGAGATCTGAGAGCGAAGAACACCTGCAGTAAGACGTCCCTCGCTTTCATTGGCTGATCGATCTGTCAATCATGCGATGACGTCATGTGTGCATTGTGTTTGAGGAAGCGCAAGAAAGAAACTGCATCAAGTCCAGAATATATCTGACTTTATAAAACACCTCGACATCATCGAAAAGTTTAATGTGACTGGAGTTAATATAATCGCTTTCCAACGCCCCGAGTCGAAAGGTACGTTATTGTTTCGTCTTTTCTGAATTCCTTGATGGCTAAGTTTGGCCAAAAAAACGTAATGTGGCCAAAATCAGTAATCAATGTGATCAGCAGTATTCAGCGCTAGACTCATTTTTTTCCCTTGTTGTTTGCTCTTTTTGTAGTTTATTTTTTGTACTATTTTCCATCGAAAGGACCGATAGACGTTATACAGATTTGCATTATATTATAAATGTGTTTTAATCCTGTATTGATTATTGATCAGCTCCTGAAAGTGTGATCCAGGACTCTGTATGTTATGCACCTGCTCAACAATAGTATTCATTTTTAGAACCACGTTTTGTCCTCTGGCGCTTCCTGTATCACTTCCTTTTTACAACACATAAATTACATTAAAGTTAAACACTGAAATTATTTAGAAGTTCTACATATACTACATACTCTCGTGGTTTACATAATCGTCTGCACTTTGACATATTTGCACAGCTGTAACATCATATATGTAACATTATATGTAAATTAATGTATAATATGTAATTTTTTAAAGTCCCCCTGTGGTGAAAAATAAGTTTTTAATGTTGTTTATATGTCTATGTGGTGTTTTTAATTTGCTTTAAGACAAACCATGTACAAATGCACAAGTCAACACCATTGCTGAGTATTTTCTCCTTAAAACAGCAGTGAACCAAAGACAATTTCAAAAACGCGGTGGGTTTAGTTTAGAGTTACATTCAAGCTATTTTAATGCATGACAAAAAATTGTGAAGGAAAAAACATTTAAATATGTCATTTTGGTGATCAAATGTGAGTTTTAAGGGATAAAATGATTGACAACAGGGGAACTTTAAGTTAAAGTATGGAAAGTGTTATTAACATAACATTTGTTAGGTGAAAAATCCACTGAACAACCCAGTATTGACTAACAAGTGTAGTTCCTTATGTTTGTTTAGAGCTGAAAGAAATCTTGATTTCTGATTCTTGAAATATGATTTTTCAATTAAAAGCTCTTTTGACTGCTGGAAATTGTGAAAAGTGAAATCACATGTTCAGAAATAAATATTTCAATATAGATTGTGTGATGGTTTGACACCTAGACTTTAACACAAGTCTAGGCTAGTCAATTAACTTTGGATGTAAAAAAAAATAAAAAATATAAATGGTTTAACTATGATTATTTAGTTAATCGATTAATCTGTTGGTTATTTCTTTGATTAATCAATAAATCAGATGCATTTAAAAAAATATATTTATATATATAATATTATTTTTTTAAATAATGAATTTTAATAAATGCACATAATTATATCAAAACCTGTCCTTTGTTGTCTTCCAAACAGTGTCCAATTTAAAGGCCACATATATAGTGAATGTATCTATGCACTATTACTAACCCTAACATGCTTTTGGTTTGTTTTTTAGATTATGTGCAAGTGTTGGATGCACTGTGTATGCAGTCAGTAAAGTTCAGGGTGGGTTGGCAATGGTTTGTAACAGTCACAAATTAAATAGTATTGTAAACTGCTGAAAAGAGCATTTCTTGGAGGGAGGGCTTGTGGGTAAAAAATAATGTAATTATGGGACTTAAACAAAAGATAGTCGGTCTGTTATAACTTGCTTTTGTATATTCACAGTGCAGAAAGTGACTTCCACATTCCCTGCCACAGGATGCAGATCAGCATTTATATGTACGCTCTCATTGCCTGTAGTGGATTAACCCTTTCAGTACTAGAGAATGGCAGTGATGCGCCGGCGCTCCTCCTGGTGTCTTTTGATGGCTTTCGAGCAGACTATCTAAACAAATACTCATTTCCCAATCTCGAAAAGTTCTTCTCCGATGGTGTCCTTGTACGTGAGCTAACCAATGTGTTCACGACCAAAACCTTTCCCAATCATTACAGTCTCGTCACAGGGCTGTACGCGGAGAGCCATGGGATGCTTGCCAGTATTATGTATGACCCAGTGTCGAAAAAGCATTTCTCTATTCAAAATGACAGTGACCCTTTCTGGTGGAACGAAGCCATTCCCATCTGGGTGTCGGTGGAGGAGAATGGCTACAAGGCAGCATCTGCTATGTGGCCAGGAACAGATGTGAATATTCATAACCACACATTAAA
This sequence comes from Siphateles boraxobius, assembly GCF_051911475.1. Classification (NCBI taxonomy): domain Eukaryota; kingdom Metazoa; phylum Chordata; class Actinopteri; order Cypriniformes; family Leuciscidae; genus Siphateles; species Siphateles boraxobius. Next base: position 15,897,432 of record NW_027508833.1, on the reverse strand, counting down.
ATACAGCTTTAAATACGACTCAAAGGTGAGCTTCCAAGCAAGGCTGGGAAACCTCACACAGTGGATGACGGAGGACAGATCTGTTAAGTTTGCCGCTCTGTACTGGGAAGAACCCGACTGGAGTGGCCACAAGTATGGCCCGGAGAACACCATTGAGATGGCCAAGGCTTTGAAGGAGGTGGATAGTCACATAGGTTTTCTGATGGAGCAGCTCAACAAAACAGGATTATGGGGGAAAATAAATGTTATCATCACTAGCGATCATGGTATGACCCAGTGTTCTCAAGAGCGTCTTATTGAACTGGATAAATGCATCAGTCCGAGCAGCTATACAGTAGTGGATCTCACTCCTGTGGCTGCCATCATTCCCTTGGAAGGTAATATTTGTCATTGATACTCCATTTAAATCATTTTTTAATTAAAAAAGTCTGACACCATGAACTGTGATGTATATAAATATACACTGCCGGTCAAAAAAATAAGTTTGGATTTAAATAGGCAAATGCTTCTTAAGAGTCTATGACCGGATCATCATTGCAGTGATTATTATATTTCTATCAAGTTAAATGTTTGGCAGCAGTTCTTCTATGGCTAATGAATAATTGATTGAGTTTGTAGATTTTAATTTCTTAAACAACCATGTTGGAAGACACATCATGATGGCCATATTCCAGGATGACAATGTCAACATTCATATCAGACTCAAACTGTGAAAGAATGGTTGGGAGAAGCATGAAGAATCATTTTCACACATCAACAAGTGGAAATAATGTTGATGGAACCTCTTGATGGAAATAAATGTTGTGAAAATTACGTTGTCAAAATAATTCCAGTTCACATGGCTACGCGGAAGCGATAAATAATTCTGTATTATACATATTTAATGCCAGACAAGTAATTTGTTGTGGTCAAATGCCGTCAGCGTTTTTTACAGATTTGCGTTTTTGAAGTTTGCGAGATAACTTTTTTTCTTTCTTCTTTTTTCAAGGTTTGCATTCTCGAGCCACCAGGAACTGTTGTTATGCGAATGTGCGGACGGATTGCATTAAGGGTTTTCTGTTAGAACGGTGTCGTGTTAGCGGCCCCTGAGTTAACAACTAAAGATCTTTGCAACGGAAGTGAATCAATCAAAACTTACTTTAGATGGACAATAACTTTATTCTAGAGCTGCTGTGAATCTCTGTTACTTTAATTTCCTGTTATCACTGTAAAGCTGCTTTGAAACAATCTTTATTGTTAAAAGCGCTATATAAATGAAAGTGACTTTAGTTGATATTTTTCCATCAAGATATTTGGTCAAGATCTTGTATTGAGAATGCAAGAGTCCAGCACTCTGTAAAGTCTCCTCCGGCACATCCCAAAGACTTTCAATGAATTTAAGGTCTGGAGGTGCCAATTCATGTGTGAAAATGATTCTTCGTGCTCCCTCACAACCATTCTTTCACAGTTTGAGCCTGATGAATCTTCACTTTGTCAGCTACACACTTCATCAATTTTGACATTGTTATCCTGGAATATGGCCATGATGTGTCTTCCTACATGGTTGTTTAAGAAATGAAAAGCGACACACTCCATCACACTGTCTACAAAAGTGTACAAAAAACCTTCCTTCCTTCCACATGGAGGTCAATTTGTGTCAAATCAACCAAATTTTGAAAACTTCCCTGGCTAAAATTTTTGACGTTGTTAATATTTTTTTCTGAAGAAAGGCAACATTTATTCATCATTATTCAACATCATTATTTTATTTTTACACAGAGATTGGTAGGTCTATTAGTAAAAACTGTTGACTTAAGCTATCCTTGTTGCATTATATGCCAATGTTGACAATGACACTTTTTGTGTTTTCCCCCCCGAAAGTTTTAACCCAAGAAGAATTAAAGATATCTTAATATAACTTTAGATTTTGCTTCCTAAACATTTATTTTGGTACAGTATCTAAGGCCCTATATGGTTCAATCCCAGATATATGGTTATCTCGATGTGGCTGTAAGAGTAAAAATTGTGCACATTTTCAGTGGTCAAAAACCAAATGTGGGCCACTTTGCACACAGCTGATACTTTTTCTTTTAAAGGGGAATGCCTGAAGAACAAATAATATTGAAACTAGAAATGTATCTCATTTCCTTGTCAAAACAATTGCACAGAACTCCCCAGTCTGAGTTCCAAAAATATTATTTTTCCAAAGTTTGTGTAAAAATCTATCTATCTATCTATCTATCTATCTATCTATCTATCTATCTATCTATCTATCTATCTATCTATCTTTCTATCTTTCTATCTTTCTATCTTTCTATCTTTCTTTCTTTCTTTCTTTCTTTCTTTCTTTCTTTCTTTCTTTCGAACAAATTTTCCCTTTCAAAATCACCACAGAAAATGTGAAAGAGTCTACAAATTCCACCTGGATTTATTATTTTACACCTTATTTATTTTTTCATTTATTTACAGATAATTCCACCGTATACAAAAACCTGTCCATTTGTCACAGTCACATGAAGGTGTACCTAAAGGATGATGTTCCTGACAGGCTGCACTATAAAAACAACGAAAGGATTCAGCCAATCATTTTGGTGGCAGATGAAGGCTGGACGATTGTCAAACACGGCATACTCCCACGACGTAAGTGTTAGTACTTTTTTAGTGAGCAAAGCAGTTAGTAATTTTTAAGGTTACATTTGCCTTGAAATATTATTTTGATTAATAAGTCCATGTTAAAAATAATGAATTATTGGTTTATGCAAAGGCAAGCATCACTTATTGCATTGCTATTGCGTTGACACCCTATTATGCCATTTTAAAGGTTTCTAATTTTGTTTTGGAGGTCTCCTACAATAGGTTTCCAAGGTAAAAAAACATTTTCATATGCAAAAAATGCTGGGCATCACCTCTTTTCTCACAGTGTCTGAAACGGTTCAATCAATGATCCCGTCTCTAAAAACCCCTCCTTTCCGAGAGCCTCCTCTGCTCTCATGGTCAGATGGCCCAGTCTGTTGTGACTGGTCTACCGCTTACAGCATGTGTCGGATAAGAAAAAACATTACTTAATTTGAGCTCTTCCTCAGCACTTGTATACAGAAATTACACAATGTTATGAAAAGTAACAATGCTGTCGGTTTTAACGTATAAATTTGAGCGCGAGTCCTCATCCTTTGGAAGTGCATCAAAGTGGATTTGCTTTCGCAGCGCAGAACACAGCGTCTTCTCGACATGTCGACAACACAAAACAAACTCTTCCAGTTTCAGCTACAACTACACCGTAAAGGTTTAAAATAGACATTGTTCGCGGGCAGCCATTGAAGACCATAGGCTGGCATTATGGAAATTTGTTACAAACCTATGTCGGTTCGAGCAGGAAGCAAGACCGTAAACTACTGACGACTCATTTTAGGCTGTTCAGGATCGGTTCTTTCTTTTGAGAGACAATGGCTGTGTTCTTAATCACTGTTCCCTACATTACTCCACTAATATAGTCCACTTGAAGGAGGGAATGAAAACAAGTGATCGATTTCGGACACTGAGTGCGCCGGAAGGACTGCCGCTTTTGCATAATTTGTGCTATCTAATACTGTAATAACTTAATACTATAAACTTAACTTTCATAATCAATTTCAAAGGAATTTTTACCTGAACGATATTACGCTGTAGCCACATTGCGGTTTGGCAATTGGGTAACACTTTACAATAAGGTTCATTAGTTAACTACCTTAGTTAACAATACATCTATATAATTTATTAATCTTAGTTAATATTAATGTTTACATTAGTTAATGCACTGTGAACTAACATGAACAAACAATGAACGGCTGTATTGTTATCAACTAACATTAACAAAGATTAATAAATACTGTTACAAATGTTTTTTGCTCATTGTTAGTTAATGTTAGTTAATGCATTAACTAATGTTAACTAATGAATCTTATTGTAAAGTGTTACCGGAAATTGGATGGATAGATCCACAGTGCATTATGGGTATTCTCTAGACGTTGCGCGTACATCAGTTGTACAGTTGTTTTTGTGGTGCGTTGTGGGATTGAATGAATGCACTCGATAATGTCCACTATGGTTTCGGGCACCACTACAAATGGCCATCCCCTAAAATAGTGCCGGTATTTAAGGGTATAGTGGCGATTTCGGATTGTGTACTCTGAGCTTTGAAACTTTGCAGACCTTTTAAATTCACAAACTGCTATATTACACACTAGATAAAAGTTAATTTCTGAAAAAGCATAATAGGGGCGCTTTAAATGTTTTTCATCTGTTTCTTGTCTTTTGCAGTGGGTGATCATGGATATGACAATACGCTTCCTAGCATGCACCCCTTCCTGGCCGCCCATGGGCCTGCGTTCCGTAAAGGCTACAAGATGTCGAGCTTCAACAGCGTGGATCTCTACCCCCTCATGTGCCACCTCGTTGGCATCTCTCCAAAGCCCAACAACGGCAGCTTTGCTCACGTCCGCTGTGCGCTAGTCAACGAGCAGTGCGGAGAGCTTGCATTAGCGGTGGGCATCGTCATTGGTGTTTTAATAATTCTGACCACCTTCACCTGCCTATTCAAGCTGATGAAGAACAGAGATGCCTCGTCTTCACGTCCATTCGCCCGCTTGGAGATAGATGACGACGACGCTGATGATGAACCTTTACTTGAATGAAGTGCTATACACGTGTTATTGTACACATGCAAAATGTTAAAGGAACCGTTCACCCACACATGGAAAAAGTCTGACAGGTTTGGGAAAAAATGAGGTTGATTAAATGATGACTGCCTTTTTTATTTTCAGGTGAACTGTTCCTTTAAATGCTGAAATGATGCAGAGATGACAATCATATCGAAACTGTGAGGGAGAAATATAACTCTTGTAGAACCTGTAAAATACACTGTAGGCACAATAAGAATTAGTCATCATTAGTACTAAACAACATGACAAAACATGTCTTCAAAATCAGTTTTTGAGCTAGAAATACTTTAGTTTTAAAGTGTTTAGTGCTTCGTTCTTAACCAGATTGTGAGATCTCTGGACAACACCAATATTTACAAAAAAACAACAACTGTATTTCGAATTTTTTAGATAATTTCCTAACCTTAACACGAACAAGCATGCTGTCGTCACATTTAACACAGATTTCGGAATGATTAAATTGTGCAACTTCCAATAATGCTTTTTTGCATTATCTTAAGCATTTAATTGTTGCTTTATAACTATGCATATTATATCTTACCAGTCAGGTTACTGAGGTACACCATGGTTTATAGTCTCTCACTGGTCTGCACTTCCCAAAAGCATCGTAAGCCTACAGCAAGTAGATCATAGGGTGTAATGCAATGGTTTCTGTGATCTCCTTAGACTTACCATGCTTTTAAGAAACGCAGAACATAAGCAATAATAAATAGGAACTAGCTATGGTCTGCCTATGTTTTTTTGTGTGTATTTAAAGGGATAGTTCCCTGAAAAATGCTCCGCCTCAAGATGTTCAAAATCTGTACGAGTTTCTTTCTTCTGTTGAACACAAAAGAAGATATTTTGAAGAATGTTGGTAATCAGACAGTTGACGGTAGCCATAGTATGAAAACATTTACTATGGAAGTCAATGGAGTCCATCAACTGTCCCGTCACCAACGTTCTTTAAAATATCTTCTTTTGTGTTCAACAGAAGAAAGAAACTCATAAAGGTTTGGAACAACATAAGGGTGAGTAAATGATAACAGAATTGTCATTTTTGGTTGAACTATGCTTTTAAGGTTTGTAAACAAGATACTGAGGTTACTTGAAAATGCCCGTACTGATATTGCCTGTAGTGAAACTTTATTTATTAAGTCAGGTTACGTCTGTTTTCGCATGCCAGGGAATACACAACCAGCTCAATTTGAATATTTATTAATTTTTTTAGAGGTTGCTTTGTCTTTTTTTCTTTGCATAAGAGACACATTTAGATGAGAACTATAATGCAACTAGATCTCAGTGTTGTTCTGTCTATAAAGGAATGATCAATGTCACATTTCTTTATAAATCCCTACTGAGGAATATTTCTGTAGGGTTTAAGAGGGCTTTTTACCTGAAGATCGAATGTTTTCTTGTAAAATAGAATAATTTTTGTGTTGTTGAATCTTTCTCAGAGATTGTAGTATGTGTAAATGCACTGTAAAGTTAGTTTTGCTTGTTGCACTATAATCTGTGTGTTCAGATTTGAGGGAACGGGAATCCGCTGCTGCTTCAAAAATGAAAAATTATTTCATGCTTCAAAATGAGTGAGTTTGTTTAAGAGATTTTATTTTTCCTGTCTAATTAGTTGTTCCTTTTTAAATGGCGTTGCTCATTTAAGTGGAAAATAGCAATAGGTATTGCTTTTTAATTTGTGATTTTGACTTTTAATGCTGGTTTTAATACTGTTGTCTTAAAATTACATCAAGACAGAGTTTTTCTTTTTGACTTTTTATCCAAGGCTCGTCATTTCATAAAACTAATTAGTGCTGTTTTGTCTATACATTTAGCAATGGTCAAAATATTATTTTGCATCAGTCTTTTAGTTACTGAAAAGGAAAGTTACTGAAACAATGGAAATCAACATTGCTTGTGCTGTATTCGGCTGTCAAATATGTGTGGCCGTATGTTCAGAGCTTTCTGAATCGTTGTGAATCTATGCAAAGCAAAATCTAAATGGAACCTTTTCTCACTCTAAAATGAAGACATTTGTCATCAACATCAAATAAAATATCTATCTGAGATATTTAAAGAGTGTTTGTTTTTTTAGTGTGACTGTTATGGTGATCAGGTATAAGCAGTTCTTTGTAGATGTCAAGCAGCCACAAGAGGTGTCACTTCATGTTATTGTACAACTACAGGTTACTGTACTCACTGTATATCATGACACTATTGTGAAGAAAATCAGCTGATGTTTCAAGGTTTTTATGTACAGAATTGACGATATTAAATTTGCTGATACTTGCCTATTGGTAGATTATCACCAATAATTATCAGTAATGCACTATCACACTATATACAACTGTATATATAAACAATACCATTCATAACTTTGGGGTCTTTAAAAAAAAAAATTTTTTTGAAGGAAGTCTGTTATGCTCATCAAGGCTACATTGATTTTTTTTAATTAAAAATAAAGTAAAAACAGTAATATTGTGAAATATTATTACGGTTTAAAAGAACTGTTTTTTACAAGAACTTATGCCTGTGATGCAAAGCTGAAGTTTCATTCCAATATGATGCTCAAGAAACATTTCTTATTATTATCAATGTTGAAAACAGCATATGTTTGTGGGAACTATTTTTTTTTTTTTTTAGGATTACTTGATGAATAGAAGAGAAATTTAGGACCCACTTTATATTAAGTGGCTTTAAGTACTATGTACTTACATTGAAACTAATAATTTGATACAGTGGACTTATTGTGTACACATATTTTTACATTGTACTTATATTTCAAAAAATACCTGCATGTAATTACAGCTGCAATTAATGTATGTAATTACATTTGTAATTACACTGTTGACCCTTCCCTTACATCTTAAACCAACCCATACCACCACACCAGCCCCTAACCTTACCAGTATCACACCTCAATAGCAGCAAAAGTGTTTTACAATTCAACATGAAGACAAAAAGTACATTCTACATGTTTTTAAATATGCGTACATAATACTTAAAGCCACTTAATATATAGTGGGATCGAAATTTATTTGAAATACCAATCTTTTGTAACATTATAAATGTCTTTACTTTCAATACTTTACTTTTAATCAATTGAATGCAACAAAACTATTAATTTCTTTTAAAAAAATTACTGACCCCAAATTTTGTAATGTGCATAGACCATCAGACTCAAACTGTGAAAGAATGGTTGTGAGGGAGCATGGAGAATTATTTTCACACATTGTTCCCAAACATAACATGATAGAAACAAAATAACCACTGCAATGACTATCCAATCATAGACTCTTAAGCATTTAAATCCAAACAGCAACTTTTTTTATTTCTGGCCAGGCAGTGTATGTAGTGTGTAATAGTGTGTATATATAATCTTGTTAGAATTGTATAATCTGCATAGTCTAATATGATGTAGGCTACCACAAATACTTATCTGGTTAGTTGGTGTTGAATACAGAGCAACAGTTTAGTGTGTGACTGTTACTGTAGAGTCCTGAGGTCAGTAATCATGTGTAAATGAGTGTTCATGGAGGTTACAGCTCTATATTTAGAGAGAACTTACTGGAATGTTTTACCCATAACCCAGCCACACTGAAAACCATCCGTTAAGAACCGCCAGTTGATTATGAGCATTACTGGGCTCTGAGAGACGGTAACTGACCCCTTCAAAATTATTAGGACACTTTTATACCACAGTTAAAAATGTAAGAATGCCATTGCAGTGTATTTCACATAAACACCAGCTGATTCAAAGACATTGAAAAAAAAAATTGTGTGGAGAAAACATTTTGTATGACTTAAAAGTACTGGGTTTTCCCACAGAATTGGGCTACTTTGCTAAGGGTTGATTTTTACCCCCACGAGTTAAAGGTTTGACATTCCATAAATGATATTTCACTAAAATGCTTGTATTGAAATATTTTATATTCTACCAGTGATAAAACTGTGAAATTTTGTGAAGGAGGGCCGCTGGGAGGGCTGATCACTACTTGGCTATTTAGTGGTTTTCAATGCGCATAATAGTCACTGTAAAATATGTATTTTAGGAATTGGAGAGGCATATTTTGAGTTTTGATATTTGCGATAAGGCGATTGGTCTACTTTTGGGATATTTTGGATCGGCCATTGGGCTAGTTTTGTTACACAGACCTGGCAACCCTAACCAGAGGTCCCTAAAATTAACATTACAATTTAAAAATGTATTCATGGAGCCACACTGAGATCCACATTTCTCTGGAATTGAACAGGGTCATAAAAATGCAGAATCCAAAAGAAAATCTAAAAAGGTACTTCTTGAGTTACAGGCATACAAACTTTGTTTTTTAACTGTCTCCATGCATACACAATGTAACAAGGATTGCTAAAGTCAACAGATTTTACCAACAAACCTACCAATCTCTGTGAATCATTACTCTGTGAATAAAGTAGTGATGCTGCCATCTTTCTAAATTCATTTTCTTCCAACTGTAATTTGGTTCCAAATGACAAATGAAAATAGGCCTATATTTTGACCCCTCTACACAATAGTTTATTACCAAGTCAATATTCATCCATGGCATTTAATATATTGTCTTTTAATCTCTATTTATATTTGTCTTTCATCAGAAAAAAACTCAACAAAATCAAACATTTTAAAAGTTTCTGAAATGTGGTTGATTTGACAGAATGACCCTTGAGTCATTCCTAAGCCCTGTTTGGATTTTCACACCAGTGCTGCGAGAGGTCAGTATTTCTTGACTCAGGTTGTGAAAGGAAGGTGTGAAATATGATTCATCATATTTCTATAAAGGACCCGAGCTACAGTGAGTTGGAGACCAGATGATGGTGTAGGTGACACTGAACTCCTCCCTTTTGCTCCTGCGCCGCGTGGAGGCTATTTTTGTCCCTCCTGTGACCGCGTCTCTCACTGACAGCTGACCACAGGGGCCAAATCAAAACAACGACAGCACAGCCACCAACCTATACAGCGCTGAGACCATCACAACACCCTGCTGGACACATACTGTACAAGACTCTTTGCTGAAAGCAAACTCACATCTAAGGAAAAGGAGGTTTCATATTCACCATTCTCTTTCAGCCTCTGAATCTGAGTGAGCTTAAGCGATATGACCTCAAATGAGGAGGACAAAGATCCTGATATTGAGCTTTTTGTGAAGGTAAGCATGAAGATAACCTTTAATGAGCTCTTTTACTGTGTTTTGTGCACTTAATCAATAGTCAGATGTCAGGAATCAATGGCAGCGTTACCTTTGAAAACCAGTTGTAAGCAATCTGACAAGTTTCTTGGCAACGGTTGAGGTTAAGATGGGCGTTTGGCTCAAAAGGGGACAGGTAACATTTCAAAGCAGAAACTCTGGGCTCTTCTTGAATTATTTCGTTCTTTCTATCAACACCTCATGCTCTAATTCCTCTGAAGGGCTGAAGGGAACTTCTGCTGCTTACTGTGGTTTGTTTTGCATTACGTTTTGCAGATGTGGTGACATTTAGAGAACATCTGAAATTGCTGAAAGAGTGAAAATAATTAAAATGTTGAGAAAGACATTATTAAAAGCATTTATAAATCAAAGAACCATCATAAACGCATAAGGTCAGATACTGTATTTATTCCATGTGGCGTCTTATTGCATGAGTCAAAGTTATAAATAGAGCGAATAGTGACAGAAAAACTTTGACTGGCATGTGTTTACTGCTTGATAGGGTTGCTGAATATTGTCCTTATTTGTGATGTTTGCCAAGTTGCTTATTTGCTTAGTGAATTAACAAAAATATTACTGATCACAGAGATTTAGAAGTGCTTTTTTAAACTGAGCCAGTAGGTAACCACCTAGAACATTCTTTTAACCACATATAGCAACATGCAAAAAAGCACTCTAAACACCATAGCAACACATAGAAATGCCCTGGTAACCAGCTTTAACTACTGACACTTTAAAATGTTAACAGAAGAGCCGTTCCTAAAAGAACCCTTTTTTCTAAGTGTAGAGAACATTTTAATAATCTAAAGAACCAATTTCATTATAATGAACCTTTTGTGTAATGGAAATGTTCTATGGATGTTAACGGTCCTTCATGGAACTAAAATGTCAATAAAGAACCTTCATTTTTAAGAGGACAAGGGCCACTCAGAAATCCAATATCTTCTTTTAATATTAATATTTAATATCAATTATATTTAGTCCTTCCACTGAAGATCCTTTATCCCATGGGAAGGTATAAATTTGGGTGGATTGAGTATTGGCAGATTAAAAAAAACTTCCCAGTCACATACAGTAAATGTCTCCGTGTGTGAGCATAACCACAGGTGTAACATCAGCAATAAGTTGGACATTCGATCTGAGCCAATCAAGCGTTGAACGTTTAACTCAGACGGGTGTTTGAAGACTAACCTCTTTGCATTTTATCCTAGCAAGTGATAAACAGATTAATTTAGGTGGCTAGGACGCTGTCTAACCCAGTTCTGTTGACAGGTACAGTATGACCCAAAACCCCTTTGCTGTGGGCTAATGGGGCAGGTAATGGAATTTCCATGTATAATTCAGCTCGAGCACCGATCTGATATCCGGCTCAGGTTACTGGCCCAGTTTAAGGACGCTATTGGATAGCTTGATCTTCTAATTTCAGATATGGAAAATTGGCACCGAATGCCATTGGTTCTTTGTATTGTGTACTATTGTTTTGAAGATTACAAATCATGTATTGAATGGTGAATGACTTTCAGGGGTTTAATAATCTCACATTTGCCCTATTATTTAAGGATAAATTGAATTTTCCAGTTCAATATATTCTTCCATATTTTTGTGACTTGAAAATATCCATTATTAACTCCATTCTTCCTTTGATTTCTGTTACAAGAAACTGGAACCTTCCAAAAATGTGCATTTGGAGGGGCATTCTGCACTTTTCTTAGTGAAGATTCGGTAATGCTTTAGATTACAGCCTGGAAAGTACTGCGTAATTAAAGTGATTTTAAAGCATATCTTTCGTTAATTATAGTGTTCCTATAAAGTACTTGCATGTAAGTATAAGGGAACAATATGTAATAGTTTGAGGAATAAAGGGGTAACAAACAGGAGAATTAAAAAAATAATTTATACTGTAAGTAAGTAAAGAATACAAGGTACATATATATGCATTTAAACACTAATTTTTTTTTAACAAAAGTGCACTGAAAACTAAAATTATTGCAACTTTTACTTAAATATTGGGGAAAGATACTCTTGTTACATGTAGTGGTACTTGTTACCCACTTGTTCCATGTAGGTACAGGGTAAGTACAATAAAACCACATACACAATCTAATCTCACAATCACAATCAATGACTCGGAAACCTTTATTTGAAAAAAAAAGTATTGTTACCCCTTTATTCCCCAAACTTTACATATTGTTCCCTTATACTTACATGCAAGAACTTTATAGACTATACCAGAAGTTACACTGTAAATTTGTCTTAATTACGCAGTACTTTAATACTGTAATGTAAAGCGTTACAGAAGATTCTTCTAAAGGCACACCTTCTCTCCTTGTAAGTGATTGCTGAAATCTCACTAGGTTATTGGTCCAGATAGCCTTGTTCTATAGTATCACTTATATTGTGCTACATTTGTGCTACAAATTGCTACCGAAACAAATATAAAAAAGTATCAAGTTGAGTTGTTTGCTCAAAAAGCTTCCCCCTCTCACTGTCCCTCAAATGTATACCAAGATTTGGATTCTTCTAGAAAAACAGTTCTAGAAAGTTCCAGAAAGTTCTAAACAGTTCTAGAAAGTGCTACATATAAGCAGTAACGTTTGTTATTGTTATGGGACAGTGACTCAAGACAAAAGGTATTAATCGATGAACAGGTTTATTTAAATAAATGACGGTGAGTACCAGTGGTTGATGATAATGGAGAATGTCTTTAGTGAATGACGATGGATATACCGAATGTTATTGTTCTCATACAGGTAATGAATGAGATTATGGATGCCGTGGTGAGAGATCGCTGGAACGTGCAGAGTGGAACGGAGAGAGGTAAGTTGAGGGATGAAGACCGGAACGAGGAAGATGAAGGAGACGTAGGAAACACAGGAAGGTAGACAATGACGCTTGACATCGGGAAGCAGGTAAGGGAAACTGGGAAGTGAGTTCATACTCAAAAACGAGACCAGACAAAGGGACTATGAGTGGAGAAGAAAACCTCTACTGCGCGAGAATGCTTTTATGCTGACTGTGCTGATGAACAAATAACGTGCAGATGCGGGTGATTGGAAAGTGCATGCAGGTGAGGGCCAGGAAGGATGATGGGAAATGTAGGGAGGAGGAGGAGATTAGCTGGTGACCATGACAGTACTCCCCCCTCCTAGTAGATGCGTCCTTGCGCCGTAGATGGTGCAACCAGAAAGGGGAGGGGGGGGGGGGCATCCTGGAGTCTTAATCTGGAGGGTATGCCGACTCCAGGACGGAGCAGAGGCTGTGCAGGTGACCAGGAAGGAGCAGGCAGTTCGGGCGGCCGTGACGGAGACGACCCTTCAGACGGCAGTGGCGGAGACGACCCTTCGGGTGGCCACGGTGGACAGGACCCTTCGGGTGGCCGTGGCGGAGACAAGCCTTCAGGTGGCCATGGTGGAGATGACCCTTCGGGTGGCCACGGTGGAGAGAACCCTTTGGGTGGCCGTGGTGGAGACGATCCTTCAGATGACCATGGTGGAGATGACAATTCGGGTGCCCACGGTGGAGATGACCCTTCGGGTGGCCATGGCGGAGATGACCCTTCGGGTGGCCACGGTGGAGAAAACCCTTCGGGTGGCCGTGGTGGAGACGACCCTTCAGATGGCCATGGTGGAGATGACCCTTCGGGTGGCCACGGTGGAGAGGACCCTTCAGGTGGCCACGGTGGAGAGAACCCTTCGGGTGGCTGTGGTGGAGACGACCCTTCAGATGGCCATGGCGGAGATGACCCTTCGGGTGGCCATGGCAGAGTTGACCCTTCGGGTGGCCACGGTGGAGAGAACCCTTTGGGTGGCCGTGGTGGAGATGACCCTTCAGATGAACATGGTGGAGATGACCCTTCGGGGGGCCACGGTGGAGAGGACCCTTTGGATGGCCGTAGCAGAGACGACCCTTCAGATGGCCATGGTGGAGATGACCCTTCGGGTGGCCGTGGCGAAGAAGACCCTTCAGGCGGCCATGGTGGAGATGACCCTCCAGGTGGCCATGGCGGAGAGGACCCTTCGGATGGCCATGGCGGAGAGGACCCTTTGGATGGCCACGGCGGAGAGGACCCTTCGGGTGGCCGTGGTGGAGGCGACCCTTCAGGCGGCCATGGCGGAGATGACCCTTCGGGTGGCCACGGCGGAGAGGACCCTTTGGGTGGCCGTGGTGGATACGACCTTTCAGTTGGCCACGGTGGAGATGACCCTTCGGGTGGCCACGGCGGAGAGGACCCTTCGGGTGGCCATGGTGGAGAGGACCCTTCGGGTGGTGGAGACGACCCTTCAGGCGGCCACAGTGGAGACGTATAGAAGCTTAGGCTCTGCAGGACCGACGTGAAGAAGCTCAGGCTCGGCAGGGCTGACGTGGAGCGCAGGCTTCGGCAGGTCTGACGTGAAGCTCGGGCTCGGCAGGGCTGACGTGGAGAGAATCAGGAATTGCGGCCATCCTGGGATATGGCCCTGGAATGGTGGTCTCGGCGGAACGAGACCCTGGAAGGGCGGTCTTGGCGGAACGAGACCCTGGAAGTGTGGTCTCGGTGGAACGAGACCCCGGAAGGATGGTCTCGGCGGGACGAAACACTGGAAGGGTGGTGGTCTCGATGGGATGAGACATTGGACACAGTGTGGAGACAGGAACAGAAGGGAGATCTGGGACTACTTTGACGGTGAAGGCCGATCCACTCACCCACAGGATGTTGTCGAGGTATTCCCTCAAGGAACACGTGGTGGCAGAAGCTGGAAATTGCCTAAAGAGTGGATCGTCCAGACCTATCCAGAAGTAGTGTTTGAGGGCTCCCTCCTTCCAGGACACCTGGTGCGCGAGGTGGAGGAATTCCTCGATGTAGGTTCCGATCGGGTGTTGATTCTGGGTGAGGTTGTGGAGTAGGTCGGTGGGATCTTGAGGGTAGAGGAGGATGCCCATAGTGCTGCTGTGTTGGTCTGGTCTTCTGTTATGGGACAGAGACTCAAGATAAAAGGTATTAATCGATGAACAGGTTTATTGAAATCAATGACGGTGAGTACCAGTGGTTGATGATAATGGAGAATGTTTTTGGTGAATGACGATGGATACATCGAAGGTTATTGTTCTCTTACAGGTGATGAATGAGATTATGGCAGCCATGGTGAGAGATTGCTGGAACGTGCAGAGTGGAACGGAGAGAGGTAAGTTGAGGGATGAAGACCGGAACCAGGAAGATGAAGGAGACGTAGGAAACACTGGAAGGTAGACGATAACGCTTGACATCGGGAAGCAGATAAGGGAAACCGGGAAGTGAGTTCATACTCAAAAAAGAGATCAGACAATGGGAATGAGAGTGGAGAGTGCTTTTATGCTGATGCTCAAATGACGTGTAGGTGTGGGTGATTGGGAAGTGCATGCAGGTGAGGGCCAGGAAGGATGATGGGGAATGTTGTGAGGAGGAGGAGATTAGCTGGTGACCGTGACAGTTATATGGTTGTTCCAATTTTTATCTGTGGTGACCTTTTTTAAACTTAGAGGAATTAGGTCCTTTTTCATTAAAGGAAATATTTTATTTAAAAAATAATAAAAAACTTATAACCCTAATATATACATCTAAAATTTATATTTTAGACACATTTTTAATACATAAATCATTGCAAGAATTTTTATATTGCTGATTTGCAAAAAAACTTTTTTTCTTTCAAAAATGTATCCTGCCTGGAAAAATACTGGTACAGTACTATGTGTACAGTACTATATGTACTTTGTTATGTACATATATCTTACTGTATATGATGTGAATGTATTGAGTCTGGTTTGTGTTCCTCAGGCTGGCAGTGATGGTGAAAGTATCGGAAACTGTCCTTTCTCTCAAAGGCTTTTCATGATCCTGTGGCTAAAGGGAGTCGTGTTTAACGTCACCACTGTCGATCTGAAAAGGTAATGAAATATCAATTGTTTTTTAAAATATTTTTTTTTAGTGCTGGGCAATAAAAAAGATTTTTCAATTATTTCAATTAAAATGCGGTCGATTCGATATCTATCCTCAAAAGCCTCGAATAGATATTTTTTCTGTATTTAATTGCGCAAACACTGAACATAATATGTCAGATTAATGTGAATCTTATTACTAGCCTTCTCCACAAGATGTCATCCTCTTATTTACTTTGTGCGATGTTACAATGGGGAGTCTGTTATTCATTCAGTGCTTAACATGACAGTTGCAGGTGCGCCTTTCAGTGTGACAGACGTTTCAGACAGATGGAACCGTCACTGTCCCGATTAGGCCAGTGCTGCATGATCACGAAAGATTATCATTTGCACCATGTTTTAAGCCTTACCAATCTGAACAATGCACCCAGAAAGCAGCTTCCTTCTCAGACAGCGTGAAAATACCTATTGAGTTGTCTTTCTCGTCTTCTTGCACTTGAACAGACAAATTCATACAAAATGATATCAAAATGCCATCTTGGCGAGTGTTCTTCTAGTAAACATAGTCTGTTATGTCCTTAGTAATGTTAACAGTTGAGAAAGACAACTTTTGTGGACAGTATCAGTATTAGGGGTGTAAATCGGACAGTTCATCATGATACGATATGATATCGATTCTCTCAGCCGATGATGCGATATTTGCCAATACCTGGAAAATTTCGATTCAGGGCATCCGTTGATTTATCTATATTTAGATATTATGTGCCAAGTTTACACAACCAGTTACATTTTTATTAACTCACAAATGCAACCAAATTATAAAACATTAACTTTTTATTAAACTCTTTGAAAATTGCACACCCTCTCCCAATTAGGACATTAACAACAGAAGAGTCCATTTGCAAAAAAAAAATAGCTCTGTTCTTGTTCATTTTCATATTTCATATTTTTGTGCATTCCAAGCAATATCAATCAAACAGCAGCTGGGTTGTTTTAAATAAGTAATAATAACTTTTAAAAAATACAAGTAACTCACAAAATTAAAGTTAATTGAAAGTATGGTTTTTTATATATTAAAAGTTTTTTTGTTTTTTTTTGCAAAAGCAGATAACGACTCGGTTACTGACGTAACCTCGGTTCCCTGAGAGGAGGGAACGAGTATTGCGTAAGTAGCTTACGCTATGGGAAAACTCCTTTTCTCGAGAATATTGAAGTCTTTATGTAAAACGCATTGCAGCTGCACAGCTGACAGCAATGAACGAAGGCAGCTCGGTCATTGGCTGTGCTGCGGCAACTTGCTCGAACCAATGACGGGCCGACTCTGAATGCGCGACCAATGAGCGCGCTTCGCGCCCGCGCGCGTCAGAGCCCGCCAAGATGGGCGTGGCCAAGAGCTATATATTGGGCGCCCCGTCATGAGAGTTCTTTAGGTTAAAACGACTGAAGAGAACTAACCAAGCACAAGCACGGCAGCTTACGCAATACTCGTTCCCTCCTCTCAGGGAACCGAGGTTACGTTAGTAACCGAGTCGTTCCCTTTCGAGAGGTCTCTCCTATTGCGTAAGTAGCTTACGCTATGGGAACACCATGCAAAACGCCGTGCGTGCTGAACTTCGCCTTATGATAGCCAGAGGCAGGTGCCTGAGCTAAAAAAGCAAAGTTATCATCCAACTAGCCGGCAGAGGCGAGCTTTATATGTGGGAAAGAATACAGAGCGGCTAGAAGGCGCTCAGTGTGACACAAGCACATACATAATCTAGATACGAACTCGTAGTTCAACTAGCATCATGCTGATAGTACATTGGAATGCAGTGTCGGGACCTGTAGGTTGTAGAACCTGATAAATGTGGACGGTGAGGCCCAGCCTGCCGCCGCACAAATGTGACCAGTCACGGAAACTAGGGACACAAGTCGGTTCTGGGGCATTTTGAGTTATTCATAGATTCTGAGAGTGTAATATCCAAGCTTTCCAACGATGTGTAACATGTGGAAATCTGATAATATTTGGAGAAGTTGTGGCCATTTTAAAGTAGGCACTTAAAAAAGCTCAAAGAGGAGAAAACGAGCTAAAGATTGTGCAGTTCTCACCTGTCTCTGCTGCTGGGGGTGACAATAGGGCTCATTTACATCTCATTTAGATAAGCCATACCCCCTGTAAAGCTCCTCCATGTGCTTTACAGCTTTTTTTACACTTCGAATGAGTGCACTTCTGCCGCACTAGGCGAAAAACAATTGTGCTGCCCCTCTATTTGCAACGTACCAGCAACAACACACAAAGACCAATAATGCCATATAGCCTGCATATAACGCGAAACCAGCAACAACACATAAAGACCAATATGCCATATACATATAACGCAAAACCAGCAACAACACACAAAGACCAATATGCCATATAGCCTGCATATAACGCAAAACCAGCAACAACACACAAAGGCCAATATGCCATATACATACAGTATAACGCAAAACCAGCAACAACACACAAAGACCAATATGCCATATACATATAACGCAAAACCAACAACAACAAACAAAGACCAATAAGCCATAGGCCTACATATAGCGCAAATAGTACGCAACGCTCGTGTGCCCAAAATGTCAACAATATTAAAGTTTATGTAGGAGGCAAATGCCTGCTGGCATTTTTCTTTAAGCAGTCATTTCTGCAATTTTCCAAATAATCACATTTCACCTCCTCAAATTACTGTTGCAAATCTCTTTACACCACTTTCTTATGTGCGTATACACACACAAATGAAATGTCCGCAAGCACATTATATCATCAGCAGGTTCAGCATCTTAAATAACGACTAAAGAGCAAATGAAGCTTAACTTACATTTCAGAAACACGCACGGCAGGCCTTCATCGCAGCAGCAAAGGTCTTAACTGCATCCTCTATTTCGATTCTCCGTCACATATGAAACAGCCAGCCACCGCTGTCAGCGAGCCGAGCCGCGGTATTGAAGCACTGAGGGCGAGCGCGCTGCGCCCATACCTCCGGTTCCGTTACCCGAGCCCACGAAGTGCGGCGAAAACATTTTCGGTGTAACTGCCAGACGGTTCATCTCGTCTGCGACAATCTTTGCGGCATCCATCTTCATTGAATTTTGATATCAGAGAGAGCTGGCCAGAGCACAGCATAATAAGTAGCCATGTGGTTGACTTGGAGGGCGGGGGCAAAAGCGCCGGGTTATTCAGTATGGAAATACACACAGACAATGACACGCCACGCCCCTACTGCATACTAGAATCTCCGAAAACAAGCCGATTTCAACCTCAAAATGTAAGCTTTTAAATATACCAATACTGCTATCTCAAACATGGAGAGGCTTCTTCGTGATTTCAATTAACAGATTCTCCAAAAAATTGAAAATCACCAATTTTGAAAAAAAACTCTTCTTTCTCATTTTGCTCGAAAGTTGTGCTGCCGACTTGTGTCCCTGGTTTCTGTGACGGGTCACAAATATCCTCGATCGGTATCCCGCTCGACCATGCCCAGGAAGAAGCCACACTCCTGGTGGAGTGTGCTTTGGCTCCCCAGGGGCATTGAAGTCCCTTAGCTTCATAAGCCAGCGCTATAGCTTCAACTATCCAGTGAGAGATTCTCTGCTTTGAAACGGCGGAACCTTTCGTACGGCCGCCAAAGCATACAAACAGTTGTTCTGTCTGTCTGAATAGGGCAGAACGCTACAAATGCACTCTGAGAGCCCTAACGGGGCAGAGTAAATTAGCGTCGTGTTCGTCTGCTGGGGACGATAGCGCAGTTAGGGAGATAACCTGTGCTCTGAAGGGAGTGGTGAGCACTTTAGGAATATACCCATGTTTCGGTCTAAGGACGACCCTGCAGTCGTTAGGTCCGAATTCTAGGCAGGCAGCGCTTGTCGAAAGCGCGTGCAGGTCGCCCACTCTCTTGACCGAGGCGAGTGCCAGCAAGAGCGCAGTCTTGAGCGAGAGCTGTTTAAGGTGCACGGTTCGGAGTGGTTCGAACGGAGGCCCTTTAAGAGCGTCTAGGACAGTAGCTAGGTCCCAGATCGGCACTGAGGGGGGGCGTGAAGGGTTCATCCTCCTAGCGCCCCTTAGGAAACGAATAATTAGGTCGTTCCTTCCCAATGGACGTTCCATTACAGGGTCGTGTGATGCTGTGATGGCCGCCACATATACTTTGAGCGTGGAGGGGGCGCGGCCCGCCTCCAGAAGCCCTTGTAGAAAAGCGAGTACGTTCGTAATCTCGCATGTTTCAGGGTTCAGGCCCTTGGCATTACACCAGACACTGAACACTTTCCATTTCTGGGCATATAAGCGTCTTGTGGAGGGCGCCAGCGCCTCAGCGATGGTTTTTAGTGCTCCGCTCGTGAGGTTCCTGGGAACCCGTTGAGGGGCCATGCATGAAGGGCCCACAGATCGGGGCGGGGATGAAATATCATCCCGTTGGCCTGACTGAGGAGGTCTGGCCTCAGTGGAATCGGCCGTGGTGCAGATTGCATTTGCATCAGATCTGGAAACCATGTTTGGTTCTTCCAGAGTGGGGCTATCAGCAGCACTGCGTTTTTCTCCTCTCTGACCCGACTGATGACCTGCGGTAGCATCGCGATCGGGGGAAAGGCATATAAGGGACGGCTCGGCCAGCTCTGGGCGAGCGCATCCATGCTTTTCGTGAAGAAAAGAGGGCAGTGCGCGTTCTCCTTGGAGGCGAAGAGGTCGATCTCCGCTTTGCCAAAGGTTTTCCATAACCAGTGAATCGTCCGCGGGTTGAGAGCCCATTCTCCTGGGAGAATTTTGTCTCTGGATAGCATGTCCGCCCCCTGGTTCAGGGCACCTGGCACATGCGCTGCTCTCAGCGAGCGCAAGTTGTGCTGGGACCATAAAATGAGTCTCCTGGCCATTGAATGCATGGAGCTCGACCTGAGTCCACCCTGGCGATTTATGTACGATACTACCGTCATGTTGTCCGTTCGGACCAAGACGTGTTCGTTTCTCAGCTGTGCGTCAGGGCTTTTATACAGCCGTGGTTCGCTCTGATTAAAAGGTGGCCCGAACGCCACGCGTGAGTAGGGACGCGGCTCTTGAGCCAGCGTTGGAGAGGGCGCATATGCAACAATCCTAGCTGGAGTACGGCCGATGCTGAGGCCATGAGACCGAGCATCCTCTGAAACCGCTTGACGGGGGCGAGCGTGCCCGCCCTGAATGATGTTGCAAGGCGCCGGATGGTGAGCGCGCGCTCTGATGAGAGACGCGCTGTCATTTGCATCGAGTCTAGAACTATTCCCAGGAAAGAAATCCTCTGGCTTGGAGATAGTATGCTTTTTGCAAAATTGATTCTTAGACCCAGGCATTCTAAATGGCTGATAATCCAAGATCTGTGTGTTATTAACTGACTCTCTGATTGTGCTAGAATCAGCCAATCGTCGAGATAATTCAGTATTCGCACTCCCCTTCGCCTTAGGGGGGAAAGTGCTGCATCCATACATTTCGTGAATGTACGGGGAGCCAGGGACAGGCCGAACGGAAGTACTGTGTACTGGTACGACTGTCCCTCGAAAGCGAATCTCAGAAACGGCCTGTGATGAGGCGCTATTGGAATGTGAAAGTAAGCATCTTTCAGATCCACTGAGAGAAACCAATCTCCTGGGCGTACTTGCGCGAGGATATGCTTGGTTGTTAACATTCTGAACGAGCGAATCATTAGTGCTTTGTTCAGGTGTCTGAGATCTAGGATGGGGCGGAGACCGCCATCCTTTTTCGGGACGAGAAAATAGCGGCTGTAAAAACCTGCCTCGCTCAGAGAGGGGGGAACAGTTTCCACAGCGCCCTTTTCTATTAGTTTGCGCACCTCGGTGCGTAGAACATGTGAGCACTCTTTTCTCACTTTCGTCTCGACCACAGTCGTAAAACGTGGTGGTCTGCGAGCGAACTGGAGCGAGTATCCGTGCTTTACTATATTCAATACCCATTTCGGCATATCTGGAATATTTTCCCATGCCGCTGCGTGTACAGATATGGGCTGAATACAGGCTAGGGGCGGGCCGCTGTGACGCAGGGACCCGGCCAGCGAATCGCCTGAGCTCATAGCTCTCAGAGGCGCGGGCGCGCGCTGAGCAGCTGAGTGAATGGGCGCGTGTGTGATTACAGCAGCGCGCGCTGTGTCTGTAAAACTCGCAGCCTGGGCTGGGGTTGTGTTTGACACTGTAAGGACAGTGTTTATAAGTGGGGGTGCATAAACAGTGGTAGGCACACGCGTCACTTTTATAATGTTTCCCGCTTTTACTGGGGATGAATTTATAACTGTGTGAACAGTGCTTGTGTGTAGTGGTGCGTACATGACCGTAGGCACGTGATCTACATTCATGGGGTGCGCAGCTTGAGCTGGGAATGAATTTGGCACTGTTTTGACAGTATCTGGGAATGCACACTTTGTGGACATGTGAACCCTTAGTGACACAGGCAGAAAAAGACTCTTTTTGTGTTTTCTGTGCGTCGCCGTAAAAACGGCATTTGTTTGCAGGTGAGCGAGCTCTGTTACTGGCCCATTGACTGCTGTATGAACATATCCAGCGGCCTGTAAGGGCACTGGGTAATGCTTGAGCTTTTGCAGAGAGAGTGGTCCGGCTTTTGCGAGACACGCACTCTCTCTTTTCATTCTTGTGGCTAGGACGGCTTTCGAGGCTCGGGGTTCAGCACAATCTTGGGCCGAGGACCCCGTCGCTCAGAAGGCGGCTTGCGGTTATGAGAGCGCGAGCGGCGTCGAGCGTCAGCCTGAGGCGCGGGCTGAGAGGCGGTGGGGGCTGTTCTAGCCTGCTGCGGCTGCGGCGGCCTCTGTCTGCTCTGCGATGAGCTGGAGCGCTTGGGCAGGAAATGCCGCATAGCTTGTGAAGCATTCTGGGCCTCAGTGAAGCGTTCGGCGAAACCCTTAACCGCCGGTCCAAACAGCCCGCTGGTGGAGATAGGCGCGTCGAGAAATGGCGCCTTATCCGCGTCCTTCATCTCAGTCAGAGTCAACCACAGATGGCGCTCGAGAACAGTCAAATTAGCCATGGCACGGCCGATAGACTGGGCGGTGGCCTTCGTGGCTCGCAGGGCTATGTCAGTCGCGCTGCGTAGGTCCTTAAAGGCTTCGGGTTCGGGGCCAGACTCGTCCATAGAGCGGAGAAGCTTGGCTTGGAACACTTGAAGTACCGCCATAGAGTGAAGCGCTGATGCAGCTTGGCCGGCGGCGGCGTAGGCGCGACCGGCGAGAGCTGAAGTAGTGCGGCAGGGCTTCGAGGGGTGGGAAGCTTTGGCTTTCCATCCGGTGGTGGAGGGCGGGCAGAGATGATTGGCCACGGCCTCCTCGAGGGGCGGTGTTCCCTCGTAGCCTCTTTCCTTCGCGCCGTCCACAGAGGAGAGCGAGGAAGAAAAAGAAGGCTTTAGGCGCGCAGAGTGGGGGGCTTTCCACGACTTGGTGAGTTCGTCGTGAACTTCCGGGAAGAAGGGAGAAGGCCTTTGCCGAGGGGCCTGCTGGCGCCCCTGCAGAAACCACTCATCCAGTCGGCTCCGGGTTGGTTCTTCGGGAGAAGACCAATCGGGCCCGAGGTCTTCCACGGCCTTAGAGAGAACGTGGATAATCTTGCTATCCATGGTGGAGCCCCCGCTCGCGCTAGCTAGCGTCGACGGGGCGGGGTCGAGAGTGGAGCCCGGCCAGTCGTCCGATGCAGCGTCGATTGACAAGCTGTCATCCATTCCCCCGTCGTCCTCGGACGCGCCGAAAGTCACAAGGCCCACCGCTCTGCTAGAGGGGTGTGGGTCCGGCTGGGTGAACTGAACCGGCGGTGGGGAAGGCAAGAGCGGCGGTGAAGCACGCGGAGACTGGCTCGGCGTGACGTCACTGAGCTCAGGTTCAGGAAGCCTCTGTGAGCGGCGCTTTTTCTTAGTGCGCGGCTCGAACAGAGGGATGGCGGCGATGGGCTCGCTCACGGCGAAAGCGGCGAGGCGAGCCCGCAGTGCGGAGAGACCCAGGTCGTCACATTCGGGGCATCCGCCCTTGGTCAAAGCAGCTTCTGCGTGGTCCCGGCCCAGGCAGCGAGCGCAGATGATGTGACGATCCCCGTCCGGGAGAAGGTCTCTGCACGACGCGCAGGAAGGCATTTGAAACAACGCCTTGGAAAATTTGCTCTTTTACAAGTGTCGCAGAGCTAACAGATGTAAATACTTGTGTGAGCAGTACGCCGGATGGCTCAGTAGGATCGCGTTAGAAGGCGGCTGAAGGTGCCGACGTCCTCGTAGCAAATCCCGTTGGTATGCTTTTCGACGGCGAAGCTTCAATAATCCGGAGGATCCAGCGAAGAAGGTGTTCGCTGAAGGAGATTAAATCTAAAGAACTCTCATGACGGGGCGCCCAATATATAGCTCTTGGCCACGCCCATCTTGGCGGGCTCTGACGCGCGCGGGCGCGAAGCGCGCTCATTGGTCGCGCATTCAGAGTCGCCCCGTCATTGGTTCGAGCAAGTTGCCGCAGCACAGCCAATGACCGAGCTGCCTTCGTTCATTGCTGTCAGCTGTGCAGCTGCAATGCGTTTTACATAAAGACTTCAATATTCTCGAGAAAAGAAGTTTTCCCATAGCGTAAGCTACTTACGCAATAGGAGAGACCTCTCGAAAGGGAACTCCACCAGTAATTTTTTGGCAAAAGCAGATAACTCCACATTTCATGTTTCAGAGTTAAACAAAACCAAGTAATTGCTATGATATATAATAAAACACTCAGTTAATCTTTGTAACGTTAATCTCCTCAGATGACATAGACGCCTAAAAAACTTTGTTGTTGTGATTAACGTACACGCAATACAGAGAGCTTTTGCCTCACTACTAACGTGCTACCTTAGCAAGGTTGCATGAAAAAGTTTCAGCTTTTAGATATCACGGGTCCAAGTTCGTTGAAATGATCCATCCTCGATCACTTTTAGTCAAAGAAACTCCTCTCAGCTAGCGCGTTTTTTCGAAGTGACCAGCAGCCTTGTTACCTGACCTGAATATTGCGCGCTGATTCGCTAAAACGGACTTATCGATATGTGTTCACAAACACCAAGGGTGCTTGTCGGTTTCTGCTGTAACCATGAACTCGAGATGCCTTGACAGTGAACAATACTGGCTTTTGTGACAAAACGTGTTTAGGGTTCAGTCAATCTTGTCAGGCGTTTATTTTAGATGAGGAGATTAACGTTACAAAGACACACCGGCAGACAGTATGGTGGTGAGTAAACAATAATGCGCGCTTTGGCAGAAATGCGTAGACGGACGTTACGTGAGGATGTGGAGTGTGTCAAAAGAAAGGTACCTAATATCGATATTTTACGCGTAGCATCGATGCATCGTATCATTAGAAGTTGACACCCCCAATCAGTATATTGGATCCGTGCATTAATCTCAAAGTGACAATAACCTTATATTCCTGCTGCCATCTGTGTTTTTAAAGTTGATCAAACAACAAAAGAAAAAATGACTCACTGCTCTTGACTGAATAACTTTTGTAACTTTAAAAAGGATTAATCTATATTTAATTTATAAAGAATATGCAGCGTTATCTAAGATTTGATTACTTTATAAAATTTCTGTAGGCCTACCTGAAAACTACTGTTAGATCTAGTAAAACCTGAAAAGAACTGTTTCTCAATTCAGTTCAATAAATAATTTTCCCCACCATAATTTTTTTTTTCATTATTATTGTACTGCCCCCCACACTTTTAAAACAATGTTACACCACTGTATCTAACTAATATAAATTTGAAATATTATTGAATTGAATTCAATAATATTGAATTGAACTGAATTGAGAAAGGAATTGAGATCTTGCAAATTGGATTCTACTCAAATCGGGACATCTGTATCAATACCCAGCCCTAGGGTTGCTGTTAATTTATTAAATATATACACTGAACAAAACTATAAACGCAACACTTTTGTTTTTGCCCCCATTTTTCATGAGCTGAACTGAAAGATCTAAGACTTTTTTCTATGTACACAAAAGGCCCATTTCTCTCAAATATTGTTCACAAATCTGTCTAAATCTGTGTTAGTGAGCACTTTTCCTTTGCCGAGATAATCCATCCATATCAAGCATATCAGGCATATCAAGATGAGGCCCATCATCTAATTGAGAATTCCAGAAGTACAAGTCACTAATTGATTCTTAAAGTCGAGACTGGGATGGGCAGTCTACTGATCAAGGAGTTCAAACAGTCCAAGAATCCAAAAGGAACAACTGGGCACATGACAAGAGACACAAAAGAGAAAGCTCAATGAGAAAAAAAGAAACTCATGAGCAGGATAGAGTGAACTGATTGCAGAGCGCGTTCAGCTGAGAACGGCGCCACATACAGAAAGAAAACAAAAACAAAGAGTAGTGCCAGAGAAAAGGGACTGATCAAACCCGAGTCCTGACAGTTCCCACCTCCTAGGGACGCCACCAGGCGCACCCCTGGTCGGAGGAGAATGATGGTGATAAAATTCTGTGATGAGCGAGCGGTTCAGAATGTCTCGAGCTAGGACCCATCATCTCTCTTTTGGGCTGTATTCCTCACAATCTACTAGATACTGGAAGCCCCGTCCACGGCATCTGGAATCGAGGATCCGCCTGACAATGAAAAAACATTGTCTTTACACAAGAAACATGAAAGACAGGGTGGACACGACGGAGAGGGTGGGGCATCTGAAGCTGCACTGTCACTGGACTCATGACCTTAAAGATGGAGTATGGCCCAATGAACCTGGGTGGCAGCTTAAGCGCTTGGTGGAAAGCCACACCTTCTGCCCACAGATATACCTGAGTGCTACAGTTTCAGCAGCGGTCGGCAGCTCTTTTAGTAGCCCCTTGGACTGGACCAACGCCTCCCTGGTCCTCCTCCAGGTATGACACAGTGCTGGATAAATCCCTGGATCAAGGGGACGGCAGCCTCTGCACCCTGGGAAGGAAACAGAGGAAGTTGATAACTGAGACAACACATGAATGGGGGAAACCCAGTCGAGGACACCGGCAAGGAGTTATGGGCATACTTAGCCCAAGTAAGCTGCTGACTCCAGGTAGAGAGGTTTTGGGTGGCCAGACATCTGCTTGAGATCCTGGTTTGCACGTTTGGTCTGGCCATTTGTCTGTGGATAGAATGCTGAGGACAGACTGGCGTAGGCACCCAGCTGCTGACAGAAGTCCCTCCAAAAGTGTGACACGAACTGGGCCCCCCGTCAGACACCACATTCTCTGGAAGGCAGTGAATCCGAAAGACGTGATCGGCGACCACCCGGGCTGTCTCCCTAGCCGAGGGGAGTTTGGGAAAGGGAATTAAGTGGACCGTTTAGGAAAAGTATTGCTGCTGGATGGATGGAGACTAGTAACAATATCCAGGGCAATATGTGACCGGGGCCGGAAGGAATGGGAAGGTAGCAGCAGACCAACGGTAGGTTGATGGGAAGACTTGTTTTGAGCACAAACTTTACAAGCACCCACAAACCGATGGATGTCCTCAGTCATGGCCTGCAACCAAAAACGTTGACGGATGGCTACCAGCGACCTCCTCACACCAGGGTGGCACATTAGTTTGGAGTAGTGACCCCACTGCAAAACGGCAGTGCGGACCATCTCAGGCACAAAAAAACAGACCCGCTGGACACCCCTCAGGCACCTTGACTCTGGCTAGGGCTCACCTGACCCAGCCCTCGACACCCCAGTCAATGGCCCCCAACACTCGCCCTGAAGGCAGAATAGTATCAAGTAGTATGTGGAAGAGCCACATCATCAGCAGTGTTGCCAGAATTGGGCTAGTTATAAGTTAAGTAGCCGACTAAAAAGATTTCCCGCAGGTTGATTTCCACCCCTGTAAGTACGATTTCAGATCCCTCCAGCCAGTGACATCACTCCTCCAAAACCTGACGCACCACCAGCAGCTCTCTGTTGCTGATGACGTAATTGTGTTCTGTGGGAGAGCGACGTGTGAATAATAAGCACACGGATGCAACTTATTATCATAAGGGGATTTTTTAGAAAGAACTGCTCTGCCACCCAACTCTGATGCGTCCACCTCCACCACGGACAGCCTACTGGAAAGAATTTAAGCGTTTTACGAGAGCCAGGCACCGGCCAGTCAGAGACAGCTTTTACTGTTGCAGCGTCCAATCCCCTCCACTGAGATGATGGACCCCAAGTATGGAACCAACTGAGGTACAAAGGTACAGTTCTCAACCTTCACAAACAACTGGTTCTCTAACAGCTGCTGTAGCACTCGCCTGATATGTTTGATGTGCACCTTAAATAAGCGAGAAAAAATTAAGATGTCAGCCAGGTACACAAAGACGAATTTATTGATCATGTCTCTCAGTATGTAATTGACGAGTGCTTGGAAGACGGCCGGGCCCGGGGCATTGGACAGGCTAAATATTGGTAGAACCAAATATTCAAAATGCCCCGTAGGGGTACTGAAAGCTGTTTTCCACTCGTCCCCCTCCCTCAAACGAAACAAGATTCTAAGCATTGTGTAAGTTCAATTTCGTGAAGAACCTTGCGCCCTGCCGGACCTCGAAGGCTGTAGACATAAGAGGCGGGGGGTACCTGTTCTTAATGCCCGTTCAGGAGCAGACAAGGAGAAAAGGTGTCCGTGAGGAGGAGAGGTGCCAGGAAGGAGGTAAATAGCACAGTCATACGGCCGATGATGAGGAAGAGAGGCAGCTCAAGACCCACTGAAGACCGCTCCGCAGAGCAGAGATTCATCTGACATGCTCAATAAAATTTTTTATTAATTAAGCTAAAATAGCTAGCGAAGAGCCGTAGAGCTCAGGGCTGGGCTAAACCCAATAGAAGAGAGAATAGATCACAGGCCATGCAATAGTCAAAAACCAGATAATCAGTCTGTAAAGCGTCTGGTCCAACGGGAAAGCAAGGAGGAGAATCAGGCAGGTGAGAAGTCAAAACCCAGGCAAATAACGAGCAAGTGATTGTGTCCATATTTTAAAACTTTATACTCTGCGTCTAAATATTGCTCCTTTCATCCTTTCCTCACTCCACAGATTTAATATGTCTTATACCTTCCTTTCTGCTCTTTCTTTTCTTCCTTCCATCTCTGACTTTAATTTCCTGACTACACACTCATTTCTGTTTATAAAAAATAAATTATACTAACTATAAAATAACCAGTGAATGTCAATTTATTTGATGAATTTTAGTATAAGTACTGAAGGTTGAAGGTCACCCACTTTACCCGAATCACACTGCCCCACTTTATCTAACACATTCAGCCAAAGAGGGCCAGCATTATGTAAACTAAACACCTTTCAAGAATTTTTTTTTTATTCTTTCCATTTCATTCCTTGTTAACTGTAGCAACAAACAAAAACAGAAACTGTCACAGTAATATTTGATTACATTTAGTGAGCAACCATGTAAGTTAGAAATGAAAATCTTATGTCAAAGGGTTTTCTGTTTCACCTTGGCCACACCCAAGTGGCATATTGTATCAACCAAAACTATTTTATCATTTAAAGAAGTAGTGTCTCTTTAATGAAAGACCATTGTTGTGCTCTGTATGTGTAAACCTATTGAGCACAGTACAATGTCTTGAATTTAGTTATTTTAGCTTATTTTAAATCATTATAAGTCATCTTGAGACCCCCTTGGAAGTTTGTTGAGGCACCCTTGTGGGCCCTTGGCGAGAACCTTTGCTTTACATGTTTGTCACACCAAAATATCATGTTTTAATGAGAAATGAATTAACATTGCGAAGAAAACTGCTTTTTTAATTGACATTGACATGCAGAAATGACATTCTCTTCTACATTATGTAATTATCAAAATCAGAAAAATCTAAAGTTTTTCATTATTCTTCAAGGAAACCAGCTGATCTTCATAATCTCGCTCCTGGAACTCCCCCGCCATTCCTTACCTTCAATGGAGAGGTGCGAACAGACATCAACAAAATCGAGGAATACTTGGAAGAGATGCTAGCACCTCCTAAGTAGGTTGACAGGATGCTGATAGATGGATTGATTGTTTATGTAATGTGAACAGTATTGTTATTTTTGTTCTTTCTCTTCCAAAGGTATCCAAAACTGGTTGCAAAGAACAAGGAGTCAAATATAGCAGGAAATGACATCTTTGCAAAGTTTTCAGCCTACATCAAGAACACAAAGCCAGAAGCCAACGCAAGTGAGTTTAATGTCTGCTCTGTAACTTATTAGACAGGATGAAGGAATATCTACAGCTCTTTATGCATGCTCTGCTGTCAGCGGAAAAATATATACCCACATGTTATCCAAAGCTCATTCACATTCCGCTAGGCCTTTACAGGGATTGTCTTGACTTAAAGTCACTATATTTCTTCAGATAAAAACATTCAGCTCAAGCACATATCAAACTTCTGTCTGTGTAGGTCTGGAGAAGGCGCTACTGAAAGCTCTGAAGAAACTGGACAACTTCCTTAACTCCCCTCTCCCGGATGAGATTGATGCCGATGGTACAGGGGAGAAGTTCTCCAACCGAAAGTACTTGGACGGCAATGAATTAACGCTCTCAGACTGCAACCTCCTCCCTAAACTGCACATAGTGAAGGTGATGTACCGCTGGGAGATCTGGTGTAATTGATCACTTAGTGCAAGATAAAATACTGGTGATAACCGAAATGTTACTAGGAGTGCCTTTTTATTGAACTGAATCCTATTTTTTGAAAGTTAAAAGTCTTTTGAACATTCCCAAAACTATTGCCAGGAATAAAGGATACAGTGGGGCAAGTTGTCACACCTCGTATACTGTATGGGGTAAGTTGTCACAATGGGATCCTGTTAATTTATTAACACTGATTTGAGAAGAATACCCTTTCTGAAATATGAAATACTGTCTAAATTAAAAAAAGTCATCTTCCACACTGTATTTTTTACTTGTTTTTCAATAAAATATCTAAAGATTCTTGAATCAAGATAGAAGCAAAATAAAGTTGTTTTCTATCTGCCAATGAAGTAAGAAAAAAAAACTTAATTCAAAGGGAAAACAATTTTATTTTTCTGATACCATTGACAGACATTGTTTTCTTGTTATAAGCATAAACTCACTTAAATTTCATACTTTCTCAGAAAACAAGACTTAATATCTTAAGTTATTTTGCACCACAAGTACATGTATCTTGATTTAAGAATATTTAGATATTTGTATTGTAAAACAAGTCAAAAGTAATGAGTAGAACATTTTTATTAATATATTTTTTGCAGTGCACATCATATCTACATATACAATTATATTTAATGGATAAATTAAAACAATTCATGAAACAAAGCAACATGCAAAGATATACAGCAATTGATGATTTCCATAAAATTACAACATACAACTTAAGCACACGTGACAACTTGCCCAAATAAAATAATTTTAGGATGATTTTTTTGGGAATATAAACTAGCAGTGTCAGTTGATTGGTTTCATCATTATATTTCTTCCCACACTCATGCAGGTGGTTTCTAAGAAATTCCGCAACTTTGAGATTCCATCAGAGTTGAGTGGAATTTGGAGGTACCTGCAAAATGCCTATGCACGTGATGAATTCACCAACACCTGTGCGGCAGACAAAGAGATTGAACTGGCCTATCAGGACGTGGCCAAGCGGCCAGGAAAATGAACACGCACCAAGCAATGACTCTAATAATCATATGAAAAACTGGTGAAAGAGAAAATGATTTTCCTTCAGCAGTTCTTGAGCAGAATTTGCCATATTGGCTCAATCCTGTGATATTTTAAACTGTTACTTGCCCTTGTCATGCTTGTGAGTACTTCCAATGCTATCTCACGGCCAATTCTTACAAATTCGTACGAACGAGGTCGTATGAATTCGTACGAATTAGCCACCTCGTCGTAATACGTATGAATTGCCTTGAGATTGGGTTGGTACTTCCAATACTATTGCCATTATGTTTACTGACTGTAAGCGACATAAACTGCTCTATTAGTGTCGCTATCTATGTCTAGAAAAAACACTGTGCCACTGTTTCTACAACTTTGCAGGGTTGGATGGTGATTCTATTAATTTAAAGTCAAATTCTTGCTATAAAGCCCTTTGCGTTTTTGTGTTGCATAAATTATTTTTGCTAGCTTTTGAAACAGTAGCCTGCTATAAATGTGTGCTTTATCTGAGATCACTATATGTAACCTTAGTATTTATCATTAAGTCAAGTCAAGTCACCTTTTTTTTTGTGGCCAGGTAGTGTACAGACACTGACACAAAATGACATAATATTTAAGATTAATCTGTTTCTGTTATCAAATTAAAGCCATCACACAAAATAGGCACATGTTTAGGTGTCAGGTATCTCTAGCCCTGCCTGGAATTTTCTGAACTCTCTTATAAGAAATATATATATATATTTTTATTAAGCTTGTGATGCCTCTTTTGTTTGGTCACACGTGTTATACTGCAAGATGAATATTTCAAGGTGAAAAAACCCAGACATTTGACTTGTCCCTTAGCTACGATGGAATTCAAATAAGAAAATAGCTTCTATTTTCAATACAAAAATGTGAATCATGTGATCTGTAAAGTTAACCGTACTCATCCTTGTAGCTGCGGAACTGCTTTTCTAGTTGGATTTTTACGTTTAATGAAGCTCCTGTCCTTGTATCCTACCCCTTTTTGTGAGACAGTTACCGCGTCGAGGAAATACAGCTTAGTAAATCATATTACACGTGCATTTTTAATAGTTGTGTAGCTCTCCGTTCAAAACCATTTTTGTGCATTGCCCCATAAACTTTAATTGTAAGAAAACGTGATTTTTGTTTTATCTGAGTTAGTCACCATTTATCTTCAATGGCATGGATATGTTACATGTTCTGTAGAGTTTATTTTGTTTTGAACCAGCCTAAACCCTGTTGTTCTGTCAAGATGACTGTCTTGATGTGTTTTGGCCACTTGTCAGGCTGGGCGATCATATAGCTAAACCAGCCGAACACCAGCCTTGCCAGGTTAAAAGTAAATCACATTAAAACAGGTTAAGTTGATTTAAGGTTTTTGTGGTTGCTGTTGGGTTTTTTCCCCCAGCAAGATAAAGATTAATATTAATTAATATTCATTTACACACCTTACCTTGAATAACTCTGCAGTTGGTAACATATTCATATGGCATAAATAACTTGGCGTGGTTACAACCGAACATCTGCTGAGATCCAACAACTGGATACAATATGAGACGGTTAAGATAATATTTAATGAAAACCAAATGGTCACCATCTATCAAACTATCAAATATGTGTGAAAAAAGCTGTCATTCCATCTGATTTCCAGCACATGCGATGTCTGTATGTCAGGTTTAGCTGACAGCAGTATAATATTGCTTCAGTATTAAACAAGCATTGGAGATCAGATTGGAACACATGCCGAAACAGGAGAGGTTTTTCTCTAGTAGCCCAGGGCCGCTCGGCCTCATGGGTTTTAATTACCCTACGTCCTGTTGAGAAAGCCCTTTCACCATCTTCGAGCCGTCCAACACATTTCTTTCACTGCAAATTTAAACCATCTGCATTTATGTCTGCAGTCTTTATTTGGGCAGTGGGGCAAAGGAACGGTCAAACATGCGCTTTGCTCCTTCCTTGATTGCTTCATTAAATTTTGCGCCTATCTGGATGAAATATCCTGCAGTCATGAAGGCTGGGTTGACTCGTTCACATCCCAAGCATCAACGTACCAAACACCCAATCATCTGTCTTCAGATGGAAATCCTTCTCCAAAACACTTTTATTTCCCCAAAAAAACAGTATTCTCTGTGAGGAAAACAACATATGTGTCAAAATCTGTGTTTTCCCAAATTTATTTGCAGTTTATTAGACTTGCATTGGCTTATTTTTAATTAGTCACTTCGTTCAACTTGATTGATGAGATTGCATTAAATCGGGTATCCTTCATGGCAGTATATACAGTATATCTATATATATATAGCCAGAAAAATTTATTTTACCATGATGATGCTCATGCCACTCCAAATTACAATTAATGGTGGAGTTTTGCAGTTTCTCCATCCAAATATCTCATTCAAGATTGCTTTTCCATGTGTAGATTGAGGTTTCCAAACTTCTGCATGTTAAAGGGGAACTTGGCAATTCTAGCCATTTCTTCGCTGATTTTCACTTTTGTTGTCACATGTGGCGTGCGGTGTATATTTCACAACACTGTCGTAAAAAAACTCACTTGCGGTACCCTCCTCCCCCTTTCCACCACTGCTCATGTGCATTTGTTATTATCGGAGCCGGCCAACTTTATCATGTGGAGCTATGTCTACCGAGGTGGGTAATACATCATACACAGTATCATATGGCATGTGTGTTAATGTTGAATTGCCGTAAAGCAGTTCGTCTTTCTCGCTCGCTCTCGCTTCTCACGAGACTTTCTATTTCCAACTTACCGGGACGTTAGTCCCGATGTTGCAAGGTTGGTTTTCTGCCTGGGAACATTGGGGGGAGCGGGGAAAGTCACCATTCTCACCAGAACAGGTTATTTAACCATCCAAATGATTTCTAAACGGTTTTATTAAGTTGAAATAGTTGCCAAGTTCCCTTTTAAAGCGACACTATTTTTATTTTTTGAAATGGACAAAATTTAAAGGGGTCATGAATTGAGAAATCAAATCTTCCATTGATCTTTTGACATAATACGTCATTGTACTCTAAAAAAATATTCTGAAAGTTTCAGAACTCAAGAATTCCTTGTTAGTCCAAAAACACCTATTATTGAAACCAATCTGCCCAAATGTCTCGTTTTGGATTGTGTCACATTATGACATAATAATGCGACAAAAGACAGCCTCTGCAGAAGAAAATCTATGCCTATATCTACATCGTCTCTTTAGCCCCTAACACCTATTTGTGCATGTCATGTAGTAGTAAATACGAGAGAGATGCAAACACAGGATTACTTCAGCAACAAGACCATAGAGATGCCTCTGAGGATTACAAGATGTTTTGAAGTGCCAAATTGTGGAAAAACACAGTCTTTGCATTGCCTTACTTGTGATCATAACATTAAGAAAGCGTGGATAAACTATATTTTTTAACGCAGTTCCAGATCACGTCCGTTAGACACTGTTCGTTTGTTCGCTTCATTTGACTGCGGATTCATTTTTAAACAAGACAGACACCATTTGGCCCAGGCTTTTTTAGAGTGTGTTCACACGTCTTGGCATGTTTGGTTCGATTAAAACGTACTCTGGGCCATTGCTCTATTAGTGCGGTTCATTTGAATAAGTGTGAACGCTGCCACCAAACCCTGATATAAGCCATCAAATAAGCAGGCCGAGACCGCTGAAAAATTGGGTCTCGCTCCGTTTCCCAACGAATTCTGGTGTGGTTCGAATGAAAAATGAACGCAACATGGACCAATGACATGTATACGAAACAAAAACTGAACATTAAAAGGACATAATGCTAAAGCATACCTATTTTTTCTTGTAACCGTTGTCACAGTTCGGTACAGGCATCAGAACCGTGTCTCCTCGCAGCAGATCTTCCTTTTGTGTGTGTTACGGAGCGATTCCGGCCGCTGTTTTGACGCCTTTACACATTTTAAAAACTCATCACAAGTTCTCAGCTCATTAATATACCATCATATGTAGGCTACGTACATACAACAAACGCGGTAAATTCCGCCACAAAATATACATAATAAAAGCCAACCAATCAGGTTGTGAACATATACCTATGCCTTTAGGTTCGGTGTTAAAATGCGCTAAGGTCCTGATCAAGTGAACCGAACTACAAGTGTGATCACACCCTTAAAGGAGAACTCCGGCGCAAAATGAACCTGGGGTGTAATAACACATTGGTACCGAGTCGACTTGTCTCTGGGATTTGTTTTCATGATAATCGAGTGTAAAGAGTTTTATCTCTAAAAACTGTTTAGCTTATAACGCTAGTATATGGGGCATATAATAAGTAAAAAGAGATCGCTAGTTAATATCACTAACAAGGCTCAAAATAGCCCCACACTAACACGGTAGCTTAATGAGGGTCTCTACCTACAAACCGAAGCACTGAGAACTTTGTAAGTGTACAGACAGTTTAATAATAATATACTTTATAAAGACAGTACCATCGCGGAGCCATCTTTGGAAAACAGTCTCGACCAGTCGAACCACGAACGCCGTGCTACGAGCTGAACTGTGACTCGGAATCTCACAGTTCAGCTCACTTAGCACGGCGTTAGTGGTTCGACTGGTCGAGGCTGTTTCCCAAAGATGGCTCCTGCCTGTATACGCGATGGTACTGTCTTTATAACGTATATTATTATTAAACTGTCTGTACACTTACAAAGTTCTCAATGCTTCGGTTTGTATGTAGAGACCCTCATTAAGCTACCGTGTTAGTGTTAGCCGTACACACCAGGACGAATATCGGCGGTCATTATTCACCAGCGTTTTTCAACGCGTTTTTTGTGTTCACACCCAAGCGATTATCGCTGACGATGAGCCGAGTGAACATGCAATATCATTCCTTGACATTAGATGGCGTTACAAGAGTTAAAAGTTACAAGCCTATGTACATGAAAGATAATTAAGTGAAATGAAACTCACCATCAAGGCCCATTTGCTCTGCAATACTACTCCATAACAGTACTCTTTTATCAATATTTTTGTAGTCGCTGTCGCGTTTGTAATACAGTTCCTTATGTTCCGACACTAACGAGACCAGCACCTCTACATTTATCTTGGCTTGCATCTTCCTCGTCTTCTTCCCGGCAGTAAGCAGACGCTACTTGGTGTATATCTTCTTTGCCGTTACGTATGTGTGCTCGGCAAGACCGTTTTGTGTTTGAGTGCCACCAAGTTGTGTTTTACTGTAACTTCAGAAGCTCCAGACACGTGAGCAAAAGCGCCAATCTCATTGGTCAGATAGTTTTTGACGCGATGCGTCAAACCAAAAAACAAACCCGAGGCATTTTTTAAAAAATGACGCTTTTACCCGTGCCGTTTTTCGCGTCGGTGTGCACACTCATATTGGCACCCTTTGTTTAATCACGAGGCGTTAAACGTCGGCGAATATCGCGCACGAAATTCGTCCCGGTGTGAACAGGCCTTTAGAGAGAGTGAAAATATAAGATGATGCAGAGCTGACTATATTGGATCCAACAGTTATGTTTCAACACAAGTGTGAGTAACAATTTTTTTACCATGTGTCACTATTGCTTTGTTTGTTACAGATCGTTTGATATGTATTGAGTATTTATACTGTTGCTCCCCAGTCAAACTGTGAATATCCTAGTTGTGATCATTGTGATTTGCTGTTCTTTCTTTTGCTTCTGCATTAATGTGGTTAAAGCATTGGATTTATCAGATACGGATGAAAGCACATAGAGAATGCTGCTTTTGTTATTGTTTCCATCTAAGCCTTTCTCTGTTATCCTGAATAAAAGCTTCAGTGAGCAACATCTTCTGTTTTTTTAAGACATCACAACATGTTTAATTTTATTTAAAACACAACACTTCAAATGACAATGTATACTTTTTTCACTTTATCGAAAAGGATGAACGATGAATAACCTATAAGAACGACAGTGAGTGTGACAAACGGTGGTACATTCATTCATAATTCCTTTTACACAAAACATTGTAAGGTATCATGTCAACTATAATGTGGTAATTCCAAGTACTACTCATAAAGAATATGTGGTATGTAACAAGATATTTTTAAACATTAGAAATGTTCAAAACAATTCTACACGTGTAATGGCTGGGAAGATGAAAATTATTTTAAAATGCAACTTACCCAATCATAGCAGTGGGCGTTTACTTCCAAGTCTTGAATGCAACATGTCTATCAAAACAGAGTGTTTGAAAGAGAGGGTCAAAAACAGGATAGAAAATAGCCTATTACTTCTAAATTAGGATTTTTTTATATATAAAAATCTTGATAACATTATAAGTCGACCTCAGTAAGCATTGTAAAAAATGCAGTTTATGATCCCTTTAAAAAATAAGTGAGTTTATCATAAATCAATCTTTCAAACTGTGGTTTTGCCTTACTCTAAAATACTATGGTAAGCCTATAATAATTATTTATAATTTGGGATGAATTTTTCCCCGGAAACTGCATACTTCTGTCATTCGGTTGTGAGTGTTTGTGTCATACCCATAAATAACGGAATGAAGATCAGGTAATACTATATTCTATGGAAGGTGTCGTAGTACTGCTCAAAACTACAACAAATTAACCTTGAGCCATAACGAGTTTGCCGAGCTGTAACAGTTTACACCATTTTAGAGGGGTGGTTAATTATTATTTCACTTTTTTAACTTTAGTTAGTGTGTAATGTTGCTGTTTGAGCATAAACAACATCTGCAAAGTTACTACGCTCAAAGTTCAAAGCAAAGGGAGATAGGAATTGCTTAAATTGAGGACTACAACAAACCCTGACCCAAACTAACTTCTTCACGGGTTATCACTAACCATAAAATTTACATAAACCCTGGCCCGGGATCGCGATTTATAGATTAGCCTATCATGACAGAATATGCTAATCAATAACTGGAACATAGTTAACTCCACATCATACATCATCTAACCATATAGAAATGTCCTGTTGCATTCTACATGTTGTCACTTCTTCTTGAGTCTCTCCATCTTTGCCGGACTCCGGTTCGAACATAAAAGGCTAAAAGTTTTTTAATTTTCAGTGCATGTCTGTGTCAGGTAATATGCTAACAAACTAGCTTTGAAAGCTCCGCCCTCTGTGCTGGGAGCAGCAGCTCATTTGCATTTAAAGGGACAGACACAAAAACATTTTCCCTCCAGCATGCTATAAAAATATCGGTAGGGTAGTTTGAGCTAAAACTTCACATTCACACTCTTGGAACATCAGAGACTTATTTTACATCTTGTGAAAGGGCAGTATAGGATTCCTTTATCTTATCTGATATTAATAGCAATAGGGAGAGTAAAGTTTAAATATGTGGCCTGAATAAAGTGTGCATTTAAATTTGTTTTAAACAGATTTTGAGTTGCTTCTTGTTTTGCATTTCATCTCAAATGCCTTTACACTTGGTCCAGGTCTAGGTAATTGTCTGACATGTTAAATGCATGAAGTGTATTCTTTACCACCATAGAGAATTTTGGGTGAGCTCTTTTACCTCGGACTAGTAAGCAACCACCTAGAAACCGCACAGCAACGTGCTGACAACCACTCAGAACACCTCTTTAACCACTTTGTGAAGCCCTGGCAAATACCAACACATAAGTAAGTTTATCCCTCACATGTTCTTCAGAAAATATAGAAAATCTAAATTTTAAAACAATTTTACAGTGTTTACAATAACTGGAGTATACTTTATTTTGACAGAAACTCAAGTAACTGTGTTTGGTTGGAAGAAAGCAAGAATGATACCATTACAGTACTGGAAGAATCACATTATATATCCTAAAACCGGCAATTACGTGTGAGAAAATGAGTCTTTTCCTGAATGCTTCTACCTTTCTTGAAGGGTGTCAAAGCAGCAGTAGACGCCGACCTCATTACTCACTTCCCACCTGATTTAACTTACACTGAAGTGGCAATTGCATTTTCATAGCTCAAAACCAAAACGTAATCTAAAGCAGAGCCCACTCCATGGACACTGCCAACTTGCCACGCAAGAGGCATGCGATTCCTCCACAACTCGGCTTGGATCACCAACATCAGAGGATTTCAGGGCAGTAAAGTCAAGGCAACCTGTAGTTCACTCAGACTGTTTTATCAAAACAAGCGTTTGCTTGAGTCTTATAATTATAGGTTAACGCACAGAGTTGGATTCAAGCATCGCTGCGCAGAAATATCCTTTGAGATCTTGTTGGATTTGTGACTGTGAATCGGTCTTGCATCAGTGACATCGCCTGGGCTCTAAATGATACCAAATGTTGAAGTTTGCCCCTATTTCAAACAGCAGGGTAATTGTGGGTATGCATCAGTCAGA
Source organism: Siphateles boraxobius (assembly GCF_051911475.1). Classification (NCBI taxonomy): domain Eukaryota; kingdom Metazoa; phylum Chordata; class Actinopteri; order Cypriniformes; family Leuciscidae; genus Siphateles; species Siphateles boraxobius. The sequence goes on along the minus strand of NW_027508833.1, from coordinate 15,857,758 downwards.
TCTTGATTTAGACTTCAATGCTGTCTGTCTGCACCTCATGAAGAGATCCAAGAGGTTTCACATTTTATGGTGGAAAATTAAAAAGTCTGCATGCTGAGAGTGTATGAAATGCTGTTTGGTATTGTTTGCTTTGGTAGAATTTTTTTTTTGTCCATTGCCAACTTGCCTTTGGGATTTGGGGATATGAAATTGCTGCATACCCACTCTTCTGTCTACTTAAAGTTTCCATCTTGCTTTATATACAGTATATACGTTATGCTTTCATGTGTTCCCCATCTGTCCATCTCAGTGTTTAGATCTGCATCCCAATATAATTTATTTTTTTCAGTGGAAAGCTTGAAAGGCATGGTTTACCCCAAAATTAAAATTCTGTCAACATTTACTTAGTCTAATGTTGAGCCAAACGTGTATGACTTTCTGATTTCTATATAGGAATGCAAAAGGAGATATTTTATTTTGTGAAATGTTCAAGCCTCTGTTTTCTCAGTTAACTAACACTAAAATCATATTAAAAGTTACTTGAAATAAAATAATATCTAAAAAATAATAATAAAATATGTAAAAAATTACTTAAACTAACGGTAACACTTTACAATAAGGTTTCATTTGTCAACATTAGTTGATGTATTAACTAACATGAACTAACCATGAGCAATACATTTGTTACAGTATTTGTTAATCTTTGTTAATGTTAGTTAATAAAAGATTGTTTATTCATGTTAGTTCACAGTGCATTAACTAATGTTAACAAATGCAACCTTTGATTTTAATAACGTATTAGAAAATTAATTGTTGAAATTAATATTAAATTATATTAAATTGACACACACACACAAAAAAAGGATATAGTAAACGAGACAAAAAGCTTAATAACAGTAGTTTATACAGTTTGTGTGCTATGTGTCTAGTCATTAGATAGCATTGCTTAAGAAATGGACTGAAATATAAAATTTCCCTCATAAGGAGTCAGAAGACTTGAAATAAAGCACAAAAATACTTTTATGGTACTTTTTATGTCCTTTCTGATGTAAATCCAAAACATTCCATCAAAATGCTTGTGATATCTTCTTAACACCTTGATCTACATTATCTTTTTCAGTCAATGTAATAAGCTGCCACCTACTCTCAGTAAGTAACTGTATCGCTGTGTAGAGCGTAGATGACCCTTCTGTGGTCTTAATCTGAGCCGTCCTGCTCTGAGCGCAGGGTTCCAGCTGCATGCTGGGAAGATTGAGAGGGTGAGAGTGATGAGGTGGAACAGTGTCACTCACACAGATGTGTTTGTTTAGGGTTTGCACTCTGCAGCGTCCAGCCAAGGTGTCAGAATGAGCATCACTTCTGTTTCACACGTCCTTTTTCTGAAACTAGAGTCCATGTCAAGCAGGGCTCGAGAATAATGATGAAAGTGTTGAAGCAGGTTCTGACGTTTCGTGTTGTCATGACATCAAACTTACCTGTAATACCTGTAAAATGTCATTATTCCAACTAATATGACCACGATAATGGTAATGATCATGTTTTGTTTTAAATAAAAAAAATGTACATAATTATATATATATATATATATATATATATATATATATAAATAAAATACATTATATATAATATACTGTATACATATAATGTGTCAAAGTAAATCATATTTGTTAGGGATGCACGATATATCAGTCACCAAATCGGTATCGGCCTATATATGATTATTTTTAATGTTATCGTTATAAAAAAATTCCGAGACACTTCAGATGCGTACTTTTCGCCATGATGGTTTTGAATTGCTTGAAATATGATTGAAAATCACTTCAAAAAGGAAAATACAGTTCAGTGCAACATGCAGCACATGTTTGTCATACATAAAATTATAATGAGGACATTATAATTGTGTTTGGATTATGGCTTTTAATGGTGAGACTTGTTTTTGTAATCAGGCTCAAAATTCATATACAAATTGATTTAGATTTATTGGCCAATATATATCGGTTATCGGCTTTCAAATATAAAGAATAATTGGTTATGGGTATAGGCCAAATTTTTCATATCAGTGCATCCCTAATATTTGCGTTGAATTTGTTACGATTAAATGGACATGTTGCTCAATTTCATGTTTGAAATTAAGAGGGATGTGCAAAGTATGCACATTAGTTGTGAAATTGATTCTATAATTAATTATAATTATAATGTACGCTTTATATGATAATTTTGTCCTAAACCTGTTGCTTCATAAACCAACCAACTAGATAATTCTATATTGAGATCTTAGACTTTTGTTTCTGACTTGAGATAAATAATTAAGGTATAAAGTCTAATTAGTGTGTGTGTGTGTGTGTGTGTGTGTGTGTGTGTGTGTGTGTGTGTGTGTGTGTGTGTGTGTGTGTGTGTGTGTGTGTGTGTGTGTGTGTGTGTGTGTGTGTGTGTGTGTGTGTGTGTGTGTGTGTGTCGCCCCCCAACCTGACTGTTTTGGCTGTCCATTGGCTGCTACACATCTCAACACAATACAATTTATAAACTTCATCAGAAGTTTACGTCATTCTCCAGATGACTGATTTAGAAACCAGAGACTGTGATTAGAGACATCCATAACCAGACACAGATTAAGATTTATCCTTGCACATCAGAAAATTGCTATTTCATGGTTTCTGAGGGCTTCTGTCCACCGTCTCTGACTCATAGCAGTATTTATGGAGACTGAATGACTGAGCTTTGGCTCTTTGCACTCATATCTCCTCTTCACCTCCTCCATCCATCCTTGCCTCTCCTTAGCTAAAGGGAATCCCAAGTTTACCATGGTGTATGGTTTCCATCAAAACACCATATACAGGGTAGCCACCACGAACACCCTTGCAACTTCATGTCAACTTTTTTTTTATTTATCCTTTTTTTTCGTGCTTACTAATGTTGTGTGTATGTTTTAGTGAAATATTTCTTTAAGGAGTTCATAATTGTGACTGCAACTCTTTTAATTTTTATGTTGTGTTTTTGTTGCATTCCCACTGTTATCTGGAAACATGTTTTTAACAGGAAGTTGGAAGGAAGATTACCCACAGGAGGGCAGTGTTTCTTAAAATTTGCCCATGGCTCAGCAGTCGCACAGGCATGACCTTAAATGAGGACTGGGAATGAGGTGATGCTGCATTTGAGGTCTTACATTCACAGACAGTTTTACACACACACACACACACACACACACACACGATACCCTCATGTTATGATTCGATACATATCAAGATAAGATATTATTACGATACTCCAAGACATATGGTAAAAGTTTAGCAAAAAATGTTGATTAAAATGCAAAATTTGATATTACATTGGGGGTGTAAATTACAGTAATAGGGTTGGACATGGTGCTGGAAACCTAATGCACAGAACAATGGTGACATCAGAATGAAAATATTCATGTCTCTGTAGCTGAAAATACAGAATTATTTTTGACGAATATGCTTGCACTCTGTGATATACAGTATATACTCTGACTAGATGTATTTAAAATAATGTTGGCTACTTTTTACTGGTAAAATAAGACATATGGCACACATATTCCCCCATTGCGTTATTATTGTTACACCCCTAATATATATACTGTGTGTGTGTGTGTGTGTGTGTGTGTGTGTGTGTGTGTGTGTGTGTGTGTGTGTGTGTGTGTGTGTGTGTGTGTGTGTGTGTGTGTGTGTGTGTGTGTGTGTGTGTGCGTGCGTGCGTATGTGGGCGCGTGTGTGTGTGTGTTTGTGTGTGTGTAAGTGGTTTGTTATATTTTAGCAAATAACAGAGGAGAATCAAGATCTTACAGGTGTGATCAGCTCTAGATAACATCTCTATACATCAGTTTCACCCTCCTCTTATAAAGTGTCTCGTTGACTGGAGGTGTTTAAAGATTGCGTGTTCCCGTGAGCTTCACACTTCATTTGTACAGAAACCTCCAAGCGGCAGCAAATACTTCATGAGTGCTGCCAGCATAAATCATCAGGCCCGACAAGCCAGTCTGCAACCTTCAGACAGCCATGGGACACTAAGGGTCTCTATTTTCAGATGTCCCGCAGGTTTCACCTTGTTAAAGGCGTCAGGGCATTGTCCTTGGCACACCTCCAGCCAAACTGGGACAGTACTATGCAGATTTGATTGCTTGTGAAGTGATTTGCAGCAACCAGGGGCTTAACTGTATGAGAAATGAGTGACCCTTACAACAAGCTGTGAAACCAGAAGCCTCCTATTTCATGAGAGGACTATAGGAAATGATGCGTAAATCAGTGTTCCTCAAAGAAAGACTTCTGTTCAGTTCTTGCATTGAAAAAAAAATGTCAATATACTTAATTCAATTAAATTGATGAAAACGTTTACCTAATGAAATTACGGATTATTATTTTTTATCTCTATTTTATGGTACTAAATTATATTTACGCTGTATTTATAATCCATTTATTCACGTTTTGAGCATAGAACTGAAAATTTAATTTCCAACTTAAACTGTCGTAAATCTTGAATGCTTAAGTTTGATCTCTTTTCAAATACTTGTCAGATTATTGCTGAAGTGAAAAAAGAACTTTTTAAAAGTGAAAAAAAGTTACAGAATTTTATGTTTATTGTTATCAAAAATGCATACTATTTTCAATTTTTTCAAAAACATGTTTTACTCCAAAACTGTGAGAAAATCTAAACAAGATGTGATGAACTTTCAGTAAGATTGTGTTTGGCCACAGTACCAAAAGTTTCCACTAGATGAAATTCATCTACCATTCATTTAACAATGCGGTCATTTTTGTGTGTGACTATTTATTTCAGGACCATTTTACCTGTTCGAATTATGTCCATGATTTGTGTTCACATAGAAAGTGGCAAAACCTTTACCAAGTTTCATACCATTCTGATTCTAAAAAAACTAAGTCTTGAATGAACATTAAAAAAAAAGAATGTAAATGATTTTGCCGCCTACCTCAATGAAACCCTTTTCAAAACTATTTTAATTTATACCTTATTGCTGTATTGTTTTTGTGTGTGTGTTCTAGTTCTGGTTTTATTCATGCAAATTGATTTAATAATCTGCAATGTCACAAATTAAAATGCAATGAAATTATGTTCATTTTCATTCGTTTAATTATTGTATTTTGTCAATAGCAGTGAAAACATTTTTTTTATGGAAGAACATTCACGCCTCAGTGTAAATAAAACAATAAGATAAATGTATATGACTATTTCTTATTTTAAATTTGATCTCACATTAACCCGTTTTAGTTTTTACTCTGAGGTGGAAAATTGTGTTGCAACAATAAACTGTAAGGTCAATTTATCAGTATCCACTCTTGAGTTTTGTCTTAAAAAGGCCAGAGATGATTCCTTATTGGATTCCAGAGATGATTCTTAGATCTTCTCAGAGTTTGGCTTTTGCACTATCACGACTTATTTATTTGAACTCAAAACCATCAGGCAACATGCCAACCCACAAATGAAAACAGAATCAGAGAAATTTTATCAATTAGCCTCGATAAAGATGACAGAACATTGAGTACAATGTTCATTTTCAAAAGGAAACACATGTGTTTTGTCTTAAAACAATGTAATAGTGTCGAGCCCGCTCTAAGTAGCGCTAAATAAGCTCATTGAGTCGTTTCCTGGCTGAGGTGATCCAAACCAAACATTGATCCAAGCTGAACTCATGGATGTTTGCGTTCATTGATAGGGCCGTTTAAAGACCCTCAGTGCAGGTTTAGACAAACAGTTGGCATCGTGTTTGAACAGCTCACAGCATTAACCGATCTGTTTCATCTGACACATTAACGTGCATTAATCATCACACGCTGTATAATAGAGCATTTGTCTGTCTTGAAGTGTATGTTATGAAAGTCTTTGGTGGAAATTTAGAATATAGTCAGGAAAAGTGACAGGAAATCATATAAAATCTCATGGAGATTTGGAACTACATATTCTGGCAAGATATGCACAGATAAGGCCCGTTCAACAAACTGTCTCGAAGAAGTTTAAACCTTGCTCCGCTCTTCAAGTTAAAGTGCCATTGCACAATGTGCCAGGGATGAAAACCCTCTCATGGATTATCTCAGATTTTCATCAGAGCTGTTCAGAAAGCCCTATTTGTTTTCAGCGCGTATGACAGGGAAGTGTAACGTAAAATGCAGACCAGCTATATCTTTCATTCTTTGCAAAGATTAAGTGCTCACTCAACCTTAGCCAGTTTTTATTGTCAGTGTCAGTTCAGTTAACTAATTAAAGCTAAATTTAAAAAATAATTCTTCTTATATATTTATATGTACAGTAGTTCAATTCAGCTACAGTTAAATTCTGTTTGGTTCAATGTAGTTAAGTTCAACAAAACTGTTGGCAAATGTCATTTCTTACTGAAGCAGATGTTCCATTATGTTTTCATTTTCAGTCAGTTAAGCTATAAGTTCAAGTTTGTTCAGCTCGATTAAATTCACTTCAACATAGTTCAGTTAGGGTGTGTACATAATTGTAGATCAGTTTGCATGGTTCTTTGGTCCGTACCAAAAAATTAAAAAAAGCATTTAGCCCTGGTACACTTAGCGTTCACACTGACTTAGCATCGAACCTAAAGCCATAGGGATATGTTCACAACTTTATTGGTCAGCTTTTATGACGTATATTTTGTGACAGAACTTACCAATCTTCCAAAACAATGCTGTGTGCATTGCTAAATGTACCAAACGGTGATAGGCAACATCGCTACTATGACGAGAAAAAACTGGTATGCTTGAGCATTCTGTCCTCACATATTGTGACATCACGTCCAGTTTTTGGTTCGTATATGTATGGTTCTGATCGTATGGAAGCGAACCGAGACCCAATTTTCCAGGGGTCTCGGTCCACTTGTTTGGTGCGCATCATTTGGATGGCAGTGTGTTCACACTTGTCATGTTTAGTTGGATTAAAACAAACCCTGGTGCGATTGCTGTTAGTGCGGTTCATTTGAACATGTTTGAACGTTGCCATCAGAACTCTGTTGCGCACCAAATAAGCGGGCCGAGACCGCTGAAAAGATGGGTCTTGCTCCGCTTCCAAACGAAGTCTTTTGTCACGAGTTTGCCCATCACTGTTCAGTACAGGCATCTCTGACAGCAACATAGTGTTCGCCATAGTTCAACATAGTAGATCTGGGCCGACACTATATTGCTGTCTGGGATCAGAACCGCATCTCCTTGCAGCAGATCTTCGTTTGTGTGTGTGATGGAGGGATTCCTGACGCTGTTTTGACTCATTTACACATTTTACAAGCTCTTCACGAGTTCTCAACTGGTCAAAATACCATCATATAGCAACACACTTACAACGAGTGCATTTATCCCAGAGCACAGTATTGTTTTGGATGTTCAGTAAGTTATGTCTGGCAATATGGTTTGAGGATAAAAATGCCAATCTGAACGCTAATCGGACCAGGACTAAATGTTGTTGTTTTTTTGTCCAGACCAAACAAACCAGACGAACATGTGAACGCAACCATTTAACTGAACCACACTAACAGAGCAATCGCACCAGAGTTTGTTTTAATTGAACCAAACATGCCAAGTGTGAACACAACACACAATTCAGTTCAGTTCAGTTCAGTTCATTTTAGTAAACTGAAGGCTAAATGTAATTTATTTCCTGTTTTATTTAGTTCAGCTATGTTAAGTTAAATTCAGTTTGGTTCGGTTCATTTTAACTCAAACATTCAAATAAATTCAGTTCGGTTAAGCATGGTTCAATTCAGTTTAAGTTGATTTCCCTTAGATTTAATTCAGCTTAGTTCTATTTATTCAATTATTCAGCTCTATTTAGTTCAGCTTTCTGAGAGATAACAGGGTACGTCCTGATTGTAACAATACAACATGCATTGTCTATGAAGCTGCTTTGAAACAATGTATAGACCCTTTTCACACTTCAAAGGGTCCATTGTGAAAAGCGTTAGAAATAAACTTGAATTGAATTCAGCTTAATTCAGTTTGTCTAAGATCAGTTTAGTTAAGTTAGTCATTTCTTACTGAAGCAGATGTTCCATTTTTTTCATTTCCACTCAGTTTGGTTACGATCATTTCAGTTTACCTCAGCTAAGTTTAGTTCCCTTAAATTTAATTAAAATATTCTGTTCAGGTTAATTCAATATGGTTGGGTTGAGTTGAGTTCAGTTTAATTTAGTTCCATGAAACTGCTGGCTGCTGAACAGCATTTTTAAATGTAACAGATTGTGAACATGTTTTAGTGACTCAGATACAGACGTTTAATGAAGTACTTGCTTGATGATTAGCTTTCGTTGGTTTAGGGTTTTTTCCATTGCAGCCATATAATACAGCGAACTGTCAAACCAGCAGTGCCTCAGGTTGTTTTTTAACTTTAGCGCAGTGAAAGAAGTTTTTCTTGCTCCCCTTGGTGCTTCTAACACAAGTTCAAGTTTTCTAGGAAGCACCTGCTCTCATGTGTTTTCAATAAAGTCAATCATGATGGCAAGACATTTTATTATTTAAAAGGGGTGGAAAGTAAATGTACATTTATAACTTTTATGCACTTGTATAATATTTGGCCTATGTCATTATCTTTTTCATACATACTGTCTCGAGAATAGGACACATTTTAGCTATTTCTTCAAACTTCGTAAATGGATAAAGTTTTAAAACTGCACATTTGTGTTTATCAAACTCTTATGTTTCCATTAATGAAATGGAAAAAAGAAGGACAGTGACAAGTTATAACAAAAAGCCATTTTTATTCTCGAAGACAAATGATACAATCGTCAGAAACGCTCAAAAATCTCACAATATTTTTTACTGGATTGTTTGTCCCATACAAACAGGTTAAAGTTTCACAAACAGAACTGTTGAAACTTAAACATCTGTACAGTATGTGCAAGGAAGTTGTTTACAAACAAAGCATTGTGATGAATCAAAATAATGCATATTTCAATTGCATTGTGTTTCCAGGGTCCAGAAACAAAAATAACAAAGCGCAAAATATGTTGCAGAAGCATTTGGTTTTCTTCATATTTAAAATTGACCTTGCGTACTGGCAATATAAATGACATTTGCAAATAGATATTCCATAGGAGAATCCCCAAACTCTCTGAATGTCTGTAAAAATGAAATCTCAATGCTTGTTTTAATATATAGAACAGATATAAATAGTCTTATGGAAGGAATCTCAGCTACTTGACCCAGAAGTTGTAAGACTCTTGCAAGGGTAAACATAAAAAAGGGTGAATGTAAAACATAGAACGCCCAAAAATGCCCAAAAGCATATCAATATTTTGGCCCTGTGACATGTTTGATTAAGACAGACCAATGTTGTTCTTGTGTTATCAGGCATGTTGAAGCAATTAAACATGGATTCATAAAAAGTTAACAGTGCAGAGGTTCTTTACATTAGCAGTTCCCTGCTTGCAGTTTTTGTAAACATTCTGTAAACATAAACGCTCTCCTAACTACCAGAAGACACCATGGTAAGGCAAACTCAAATAGTGGGGCAGTCAAGGACAGCAGTGTAAGTGAACTCAAATAAATGGGGTTTAATACTGTACAGAACAAATAGCCGGGGTGACAAACACATACAGGCTTGTTTTAAGCTCAGATTAGTTGTTTCTACAAATATGCATATTCATATGTATTCAAAAGAATTTTGTAGTTAACATTGTACTGGATTTAATTGAAGCTAATTTATTTAATTTATTGTGTCCAAAGAGAAAGGTTAGTCTGGGAAGAACATTTGCTTAATTGTCATAATGTCATAATGCAAAAAAGGCTTAGTTTTCTTCATGCAAAATATAACTTTTTGAGTAAAATATAACCCAGACATTGGTGTTCTTTATATCTGGCATTTAGGCTTCATTTGTTTTACATCCCTTTAAAAGAAGTGCTTTGTTCTACACAAAAATAGAAATAAAAAAAGACAAGTGACATTTCAGAAGGGCGCTGCCAGCAGCCTGTTATCTTACATTTTATCAAGTACCACTTGTTGTTGAATCCAGACACATATACATTAATCATGAAATATGCCAACTACAAAGTGTAAAGAAAAATCACATCATTAGAAATATAATCGTTTCAAAATTGGTAACATAATTGTATGTGTTCTCGTCAGTGATAATTTTATCCCATCTCATTATGGTTTGTTGACCAATAAATAAATTCTAGAAATTGAGATGATAAGCTTTTCCGGTAAATAATTACATTTGATTGTCTGTTCAGTATAATGTTTGCCTGTGGCCAATCTCATCTTAAACAGTTTATTTGCCAGTACTTCTATCAGAGATTTCCTTGTTTTCATGTGTTGTCTAAAATGCCAGTGATATTAAAAGTATTTTGATTGTATTGTACCTCAAGAACATTAGCACACAGCAGAGACATTTCAGAGTTTGATTGTTGTAGTACAGTTTGCATAGTGTTTAACCAACCTACAAAGTGCAGTTAACCATCCAGTTATAGTGGAGAAGGCTGATGATTGCATTGTTTATGATTTCATATCTGCACAAGGGACTGAATCTGATTTTTTTGCAAGTGCATGCGTGAGATTTTTATCATGTCTGTATCTGAAGATGCAGAGATTTAGGCCGCTGCTGCAAGAGTTTGGTCGTTATTGTAGTCACCAAAAAACATTAAATAAAAATTACATCTAAAATAAATTAACTTGCTAAACATTGGATACCAAAATAAAACAAGTGGAGAGTGCAGGACGTCACCTCTCGTAACATATCTTTGTACATTTATTAATTGTTTTTGTTATAGATGTTACTCAGATTTACTCAGTCTAGAACATTTCTTGATGTCTTAATGCTTGCTACTTCATGTTATTAATATAAAAACATTTCAGACTGAGATATTATTCTGAGAAAAATCCACAAACATTTGTTTGTGGATATAATCTTACAATGAAATATCTTTCCTTCATTGCTTGCGTACCATTGGATTTTCTTTTTGGTTGCTTTACAATAATAACAATAATAATAACGAAACATTTAAATTACAAACGAGTAAATATTTCATTAAGTTATTAATAGATGTCCCAAAAATAATATTCAAACATCTTAAATTTTGTCCCTCTAAGCACATTGCATAATTTAAAGTGTATATGGCTTATATTGCTTCTCAATCAGTACCGTTTGCTACCATTTCATACATAAATTAAAATAATCAGAGGGAATTTCAATAAGCTGACTTCTAACACGCATAAATAAAAAAAATAGCTTTCAGTGTTAAGAAATGCTAAATTAGACCGAGTTAGTATAAAATATTCTGAGCCAAAAATGTGTATGCATTCCAATTGCAATGAAAGTTTTCTCTAGGACAGACAAAGAGATAGTTCACCCAAAAATTTATGTTCTGGCAACATTTACTCTTAAATATTGGTCTGTTCTTTACACAAAGCTACTGAATGCCTTCAGAATAATTAGAATATATAGCACAAAATCTGCCAGTTTTTGGTGGTGAAAGCCCCATGATCAGCTGTCAAGCTTCAAAAACCACATTAAATAGGATTTTAGAGCTTTTTTTTTTAGCTTTATGCTTTCATTGTATTTGAATGTGCAGCATTAACATTGTGCTAAACATCTAATTTTGTGTTCGTCAAAAGAAAGAATGTCAAAACTTTCTTAAATCAAGATACATTTACTTGAGAACAAAATCACATGATAATATAGTCTTCATGATAAAATTCATACAATTAAGTGACTTTATGCTTGAAACTATAATAAATATCTGTCAGTGGGGTCAGTAAAAAAACTGACCCTATACCTATATATTTTTCTTACCCTATGCCTATAACTCACTTAATTTTGATAATTTTTAAGGAAACACGACTTTATACTTCAAGTAATTTTGCTTCTCAAGTAAATGTATCTTTATTTAAAGGGTTAGTTCAACCAAAAATTAAAATTGTCATAATTTACTCACCCATATGTCGTTCCAAACCCGCAAGACTTTCGTTCAAAAAGCTCAAATGTGTTGCATAACACGAGAATGAACCTCATTGGTTCTTACAGAAGCTCAAACGTGCTGCGTAACACGAGAATGAACCTCATTGGTTCTTACAGAAGCTCAAACGTGCTGCGTAACACGAGAATGAACCTCATTGGTTCTTACAGAAGCTCAAACGTGCTGCGTAACACGAGAAAAAACCTCATTGGTTCTTACAGAAGCTCAAACGTGCTGCGTAACACGAGAATGAATCTCATTGGTTCTTACAGAAGCTCAAACGGGCTGCGTAACACGAGAATAAACCTCATTGGTTCTTACAGAAGCTCAAACGTGCTGCGTAACACGAGAATTAATCTCATTGGTTCTTGCTGAAGCTCAAATGTGTTGCGTAACACGAGAATGAACCTCATTGGTTCTTACAGAAGCTCAAACGTACTGCGTAACACGAGAATGAACGTCATTGGTTCTTGCTGAAGCTCAAATGTGTTGCGTAACACGAGAATGAACCTCATTGGTTCTTACAGAAGCTCAAACGTGCTGTGTAACACGAGAATGAACCTCATTGGTTCTTGCTGAAGCTCAAATGTGTTGTGTAACACGAGAATGAACCTCATTGGTTCTTACAGAAGCTCAAACGTGCTGCGTAACACGAGAATGAACCTCATTGGTTCTTGCTGAAGCTCAAATGTGTTGTGTAACACGAGAACGAACCTCATTGTTTCTTACAGAAGCTCAAACGTGCTGCGTAACACGAGAATTAACCTCATTGGTTCTTGCTGAAGCTCAAATGTGTTGTGTAACACGAGAATGAACCTCATTGTTTCTTACAGAAGCTCAAACGTGCTGCGTAACACGAGAATGAACTGTTGTGTGAGTTGAATATTTATATGTGAATAAAAGCCTAAATTCAATCTGTTCAACATATAAAGCGATCGTATCTCTTCTTGGAGTCAAATTTGGACTAAACCACTCAATTCATATGGATTCGTTTTATGAACTCTTTATTAACTCTTTGAAGCAACATAATAGTTGCGTAGCTGACAACGGAGGGACAGGACTCTCTCAGATTTCTTCAAAAAGATCAAGAGGGTGAGTAATTAATGACAGAATTTAAAATTTTGGGTGAACAATCTCTTCAAGAACTTTGTATTATCTAAAATTGTACTAAAAATCCTTTTAAAACGATATGAGGCAGTACATTTTAATTTTTTGAGTGAACTATTCCTTTTAAATTCATTGACTGGCGTTTGTTATATCACCGATAGCCGATGTGGAATGTCAGATGAATCAGATTAATGCCATAAATCGTCATCTGTATTAGAAAATCAAAACAACATCAGTGTAGTCATAAAATACACTGCGACCATTCAACAATGAGTACCAATGAGTTTGTGCTTCAAATCCGATCATGCCTAAATGCAACTATCTCTCGCACTCTGTCTTTAAGGCTAACAGTGCTGCGTTAAGGTCTCTATTGGACCCTATTGAGCCTGTTGAGACGGTTCAACCTGGCCGAATCAATAGGGTCGCCAAACGGACTCGTCCATCCTGCCGCTGGAGTTGAGCACGGTGGGCGAGCTGCTGTGACTGCCGTCTGCCTCACCCCCGTCCGCCTGGTTGGGCAGGTTTGGGTTGATGAGGGAGCTGCCGGTGGACGCGCTAGTGCAAGGCGGAAGCATCCTGGAAGGGGACCGGTCTCCCCCCGGCACCATGGAGAACTGGTACGACCCAGACGAGGCGCCGTAGTAGAGATAGGGCGTGCTGCTGGTCTGGAAGGGCCCGCTCTGGTTCTGAGTGGAGCCGGGGTACGGAGGGGGAAGGTAGGTGTGGTAGTGGGTGTTGGTGGAGATGCCCAGGGACATGCCGGAGGTGACCGGAGTGGGGGTGTACGTGAACGTCGTAGGATAGTGCATTCTGGGACTGGGGAAACGGCTTTCTGTGAGCGTGGACAGACCGGGAAACTGACGTTCAAACTGCCGAGGGTCAGCCGAGAACGGACTGAGATCCGACGTACCTGGTGGAGAAAAAAGAACATTTTTTTCAGTGATTTTTATTTCGGAAATTGTGTTCTCTCAGTGGGGTCCAAAAATCTAGGAGCAGGGAAAATGCTATTATTGTAATTATTATACTTTTTTCAATACAATTTCCATTATATTTATTGTAGTGTGCTTTTTAACTTAATTTTACAAATTTATGTACCAGATACAGTCAAACCAAAATGTATTCAGACACCTTCAACATTTCTCTCATTATCACATAGTCATAGTTTAGAAAATGGTAATAAAATATGACAAGAACTTGATATTTCACTGGTTTTGGCCATCCTTCTGTTAGCCTGTCTCACAAATGAATTAGGTTGGATATCTGTCAGCTGTTAAATTTAAGTACACAGTTAGAGAATACCAATTTAGGTCAACCAATTACCAAGCAATGCTTGATTTTGTTCAGTCTGTGGTGTAAAACGGTCGCATTAGCAATTAAAGAAAAAACGCTTAAGCAAAATATGGTCAGGTCAAAGTGTCTGAATAATTTTTGGTCCCAAATTTTGATAAATTGTACTGATAATCCACGGTATGAAGATTTTTTGGGTGTAATATGTCACAGTTTACTTTATTTTGCTATCCACACTTACTTACATAAATTAACTATAGTGTCCTACACCCACTAGTAAAAAAATATCAAAAATGATATCTGGTGTCTGAATAATTTTTGGTTTGACTGTAAATGCTCTGATTATAAAAAACTGCTATGGGTAACTTTAACTATTTTCAGCTATTTAGTGTAAATTCATTAGCTCACCTTTGACATCCTATTTTAAGTATTCGTTTTTGTACCAGTTAAATATTATGATTACAAAACAAATTATATCATTTTATATTTATAGATTTGTAAAGATATAGCCCCTTTAAATAGCATCAAAATAGTTAGTTTCTCTTTGTTAGTAGTTTGTATAAGACTATTTTGACTGTAACCACTTTGAAACTAAAGGATTAAAGCTACTCATAATTTAAATTAGCTTCACCTACACCAATTTAGACAAAAAATGAATAAAGGGACATTGTAAAAACAGACAGAAGAGGGCGCTGTCAAACTTAATTTTCACACAACCCAAAGTAACTAGCATAACACAAAACTCCCCTTTATAAAGGGTACTTCTCTTTGCTTCAAAATGATGAAAGTCAATGATTGGCTTTGCCAAACAATTTGCTTAGAGTAAAAGCAACTTTGTGTTTGTTATTTTAAATAACCAGATTCAGTGTTTGAGAAACGCTAAGGTATGAAAGTGTCATATCTTTGTGAAATGACTCTTCACAGTGCAAGAAAAAAGTTCACATAGGCCACGTACACACAGTAAACTGTATTTAAATACGGGAGTAAATCCCCAAAATTATTGTTCCGTGTGTGTACAGACCACGACTCCATCCTGAAATTGCAATTGACAAAAGCAATTTTAAGGAAATCCTCCAAGGTAGCAAAGTTAAACAAAACGTAACTGCACCCAGACAGAGCCTGGTTTCTCCCAAGGTTTTTTTTTTCTCCATTCTATCACCGATGGAGTTTTGGTTCCTTGCCACTCTGTTCTTGTTCAGTTGGGGACACTTAATATTCAACAATATTATTCAACTTTTTTTAATGGATGTCAATGGAAGAGAGGCATCCATACTGAATTAACTACTTTTGTGGGAAAACAGCCTATAATTTAATGAATCGACAACCTAATGGCTAATGTTTGCCATTAAGCATTAGTTTTGGATTGATCCATTTTAAGAGCTTACATTGAAAAAAAAAATGTTATACAAGAAGTCAAGGACAATTTTTGCCTCAGGTAGGAGTCAGTTTACAGCACTTCTCATTCATTTCTATGGTATCAGCAAACAGCGATTGACTGTTGAGCAATGAACTGAGAAAATCAATGACACCAGTCTGTAATGTGATTGGTTATCAAGGCACACGTGATCCAAGTTAGACGTTACGTTTTCGACCCTCGTATGTTCCAATAATAAGTTAAAGGGACACTATGTAGTTTTTCAACCTTCATAATATATTTCCAAGACTCTTGAGATGGTACATCAACTTACGATAGGTTGAATGACACGTCTGCCGTAGCCTGACAGTGTCTATATCGCTTTTACTGGCACTATGTAACTTCGGGTTTCGGGTAGGAACCCGAGAACAAAAAGAACTACAAAATTCGACTGCTTTACGGAATACGTCCCTTCCCCCACTTCCTCAAATTCTGACGTGAGAGCCCAACTAGCGTTTGATACCCGTCTTAGTTGTTGTCATGGCCAAAGCAACAACTAAAAGGAAGAAGGCAAAGGTTTTGTCACAGGAGACTAAGAGAAGAAAAAGGGAGAGTGACAAATTAAAAGGGCGATCGAGGATCAATATTGGAGCGAGAGCAAGACAGTTTGAAGACGGTGAGAGTGCGCGCGCGACCCCGGCTCTCTCTCTCTCTATGCTCGTTCTTTCAGTAACATGTTGTAACCCTGTCACAAGCGCAGCAGTCAGTCATCTATAAAGTGTTTATAAATTTATAAATAAATCAGGGAGTCAGGGAGCTGACTACCGCGCAAAATTTAAAAGGCTGAATAACATGGCCTGGCCATGTTACGGAATCTGGTCCTCCATTTATCTTCATGAATCAAGTAATGCTAGTAGATTAGCGAATTATCAATCTGGTAGCTAGTAACGTTAAACACTAACATGCTAGTTTACGATGGTTATAATAAATAATCTTTCAGGTTAACTATCCTAATGTCTGCAGGCTGATAGTCATGTTTGTTTATTTATTTTTCTGGTGAAAGTGTCTTGCCTCAGGCTATAATGCAAATCGATTTTCAAAATTGCAATAATCATGTCTAACAACATCATAACGGTCATTGTTACGAAATAATGCGACGTACATGTAACTTTATTGAAGTCATCTGGCATTTTGTGATGTTTCCATTACACTCAAAAAACACTAATTAAATTATACAGTAGGCCTAGGCTATAGGCTATTTACTTGTAATTTAGCTGCAATCATGTAAAAATGTTATAAGCCATCAGAGACGCTCTGCGTGAGTGGTAGGCTATTTACGACAGTAACGTTAAATACAAGTACTCTACAGCGACTCATAGGGGCGCTGTTTGACAAAAACGGAATTCCTGCATAGTGTGCCTTTAATATTACAGAAACCAAAGACTCAAAATGTTCAGTGATTTTAAACCCTCTTCTACAGAGGCGTTGTGTTTTGTTTATGTTAAAGTAGGATAAAGTAAAATAAAGTTGTAATATTTTGGTCATTTTCAAATCATTTGGATTTATCTCAGTTTATGATGGCCTTGTTCTTGTTCTCTGTTTTTCAAGGTTCATACCTATTTCCCTGTGATTTTTTTCTTTTTTTGCACAACACATACAGACACAGGTAAGTGTAGATATAGCCTACATCCCTGATGCAGATTTAAGGAAGTCATTAACAACTAGTTGTTCTGTTTTGTTCTGTACACACTGCGCCGAATTTTTGTAAATGCGCTTGTCACTACTTGTATTTTTTGGGAGTTCATTTGGTTGTACTAAACTGTGTGTGAACAGAACAGGATTAAACACAAAAGGTGAACTGATTTGTAACTGCACATTTCGTACTGAATGGATTCTCTGAACAAGTGCTAAGTATTAGGAATTGTAATAGAGGAAAAGACATATTGACCAGCAGACCAAGAGAACTGACCAACAGAAGAAACTGGCTCATCTTGTTTGTCAGGCTTTTAGCAAAACATAAACACGAATTAAATGTTTAGCTGCAAGCTGAATTACACAATGCTTGGGTTGATTCAAGGTCAAGATGAAGACTAATGCTGCAAAAATGTCACTGGGCCATAAAATATCAATATGCAAACTAACTGTCAACCGGTGCTGACATGCTTCTGAAAGGCTTTGAGTTTCACTGTTGGCTGTTTGTTTCTTCACTGAAGGTTGTCCAGGGGTTTGTATGTGAATGCGTCGTGTGCACTCACATGCACAAACACACGCATCCTCGCATTTATATGAATATCAAAGAGAAATCTCGGAATAAACTGGGAGCCCACATGGAATCGCTTAGAGGAAAAAACAGTTTCCACAGGATGCATAATGAGCAGTCTCAGATGTGGTGGCATGTCTGCGATTAGCCAAAGAGAAGGGCCGATCTTCTCTCTTAGAACCACAAGATGTTTTTAAATTATAAACCACTAATGGGCTGTGACTCCCAGAACCCCAGGAGAGAGAATCCCAGAGGAACATCTTATCATCTCCTCATCTCCACATCTGTCTATTTCTGCACTGTGTATTCATCATGATCTGCTTTTCAAATGGAGCCGCCTGCTAAATTTAAGGGTATAAATAAACAATCCTAAACTCCTCTCCTCTTTTCTTTTCTTTCCACTCCATTTCCCCTTTCCTTTCCTTTCCTTTCTTTCCTTTCCTTTCCTTTCCTTTCCTTTCATTTCCTTTTAATTTTCCTCTACCAAAATCTTTTTCTTTCCTTTTCTCCCTGTCTTTCCTGTTATTTCCCCTTTCCCATTTCCCCTTTTCATTTCTAATTTTCTTTCCGTCAAACACTCTCATCTAATCTAATCTAATCTCTCTCAGTGTGTTGCTGAGGTAAAGTACTCTTTAATGCTGATAAATCCAGCGGTGTGTTTCACGTCAGAGGATCTGTTGGAATAGGAGCGGTCGCATGTTGTTCGCGAGCGCCTTTATGAGTGACAGCTCGGCAAACTTTATAGAACATGTGTGGCCAATTATGAGCAGATTGCCTCTTCACATTATCAGCTCTTGACATTTCAAACCAAACAAAAAAGACACTTCAGGCAGACAGTGCAGAAGAGAGGAGACCCTAGTCACTTTTCCAAAACAATGACAGAAATTCACATATACAACCTTCAATCACCATTAAAGTCCCTCTTCTCTGCAGACATTCACGAAAATGAACCCATTATGCTATCAGCTCTTGCCAGACCCTTTTTGGCTAAACTTAATACAACATCAATCACTTTGTATTACAGGGACGGTGTGGTCTAGCTGAAGCTCAAGGCTGGTAACCAAGAGGACCATGTGGGTTCAAACTGTGAACTATCACCAGTGTGATCTTCTGGCCTTTGACCTCAGGTTGCTTCAGGGCTGCCTGCTTACTTTGAGAAGTCACATTAAGTCGTTCACACAGAAGGCATTTTTTCCATTCCAATATGCTACTTTTCCATTGTTTTTCTATGTAAACACGTGCTAAACGTGTATAACCGTTGCACTCGCGTCTTGTGTCTTTAGCAGCGTCTCGCACATGACATGGCGTTCTAAAAACGCGGAGCTCAAGTTAAAATCTGGGGCTGGTAGAATAAACTGCTTAGACTAGTCTTAAAAGTTAGTCATTAAGTTAGATCCTAACTTAAGTTACATAAAAGGTAGATTGTTCTAATTTGAATGGGACAAGTAAGACTGATTACCTTGTAACTAACTGCTAGTTGGTCAAACTAGTTCTTAAGACACCGTCTTAACATAGTGGCTAAGTTTATGCAACTGGCCCCAGTTTTAAGAAACCTGTCTCGAGGCCTTGTGTTTTTTCCCATTCCACAGCCCGTATCTCGAGTTTTTCCAAAGCAAAGATTTTTCTTTTTAAAGAAATTAATAATTTTATTTAGCAAGGATGCATTAAATTGATCAAAAGTGACAATGAAGACATTTATAATGTTAAAAAATATTTCCATTTTCCTAAAGATTCCTGAAAAAAGTATCGGCTTACACAAAAATATTAAACTGTTCTCAACATAATATTAATAATAATCAGAAATGTTTTTTTGAGCAGAAAATCCGCATATTAGAATGATTTCTGAAGGATCATGTGGCACTGAAGACTGGAGTAATGATGCTGAAAATTAAGCTTTGCATCACAGGAATACATTTTAAAAAAAAATATATATTCGAATAGAAAACAAATATTTTAAAATTTTAATTATATTTTTGATTCAATAAATTCAAACTTGGTAAGCATTAGAGACATCTTTCTAAATCATGGTACTTTTTTTTAAAAAGGGTAATCATTCGGTACCATAGAAGACAAAGAATACCACAACATGATATTTTTTTTTAAATACCTTGGATTGCCATTTAAATACCATGATTTAGAGTTGTGCATGCTTTGCAGACGTGCACCTTAGAGTACATGATCCTTAGATCGTTTGGCAGATGCTTTTATCCAAAGCCACTTTCTTTTTTAATCAATGTATATATTTGATCTGTATATGCATTATGTGTCATTGCAAATTTCAAAGTACTGTACTTTTAAATCACCCTCCTTAAACATATGTACTTTCACAACCTTTGACAATCAAAGTTCTTTATGGTCCTCCAGTGTCCTGTGATCCCAATCTGATAATTCATCGCTTTCTGTGTAATATTATTCATGCCTTCATCTGCGTCCTTATCAGTCACCAGTTCTCTCTGGCTGAAAGGTGTAACACGAGCCCACAATATAGAAGAATAGCCACGCAGAGCAGCTGTAGAGGGTGCGATGCGTTCCGGACGTGTCTTCTCCAAGCTGAGCCATTCAGTGGCGCTCAGAGGAAGAATAGGGGGCGTTAGGACCAAGAGGTGCGTGTGTCTCTTTGAGGAAAGAACAAAGGCTGACAACTCCAAGATGAAAGCCGGGTGAAATCTAAACTAATCAAACCCAACGACGCAGCTGGCCAGGGTTCAAAAAGCAGCCACACCAAGAAGTCATTTAAACTTTCACATTCGCTTCAGGCTCAAAGAAATCAGTTAGGGTGGGGAGCCAAAAAAAAAAGAGTTCAAAAACCAACCTGGCGGAGAGTCAAACAGGTGTATTAAAGAAATCGTCCACACTGTTTGTTTCAAAATGAACCCCTAAAAGCTGGGTGGACCACAATCTGGTGCCTATTTTATAAATAAAGGCACAGTCACTGGAAACTCTTCCAAAGGTTTGGACTCAAGAGCGTTGGTGTAGCTGACGAGAAATATTTTCCCCATCTAAAACTGTTATGAGCTCATATGCATTGAAATGCAATTTTAAAACAATGAAATGCGATTTTTTTTGTCTTTCCTAGATCATTTTAACCCTCTGGTGCTCTTCGCGTGGCAAAAGGAATTGACTATATTTTAGTTTGATAACCTTTTTATTTAATATTTTGTATTTTTGGGGGATTTAATGGTACTACATTATATTTACACAGTAGTTATAATCCATTGACCTGAAAATTAAATTTCCAACTTAAACTGTCGTAAATGTTTTAAAGCACAGACTTAAGTTTGATCTCTTTTTAAAGAAAGCACTTGGCAAATTATTGCCAAGTCAAAGCCATAAATCTAAACAAGTTGTGTTCCAAATTTGAGCTTGATACCTCAAAAAATGAGCTTTCAGTAAGATTTTGTTTGGCCGCAGTACCAAAAGGTTTCACTAGAAGAAATTTGTTATTTTTGACCTCGAGGAGTACAAGTGTGACTATTTTTTTCAGGACTATTTAACCTTTTCGAATCATGTCGATGATTTTTTTTGTGTGTTCACATAGAAATTGGCAA
Organism: Siphateles boraxobius; assembly: GCF_051911475.1. Lineage (NCBI taxonomy): Eukaryota > Metazoa > Chordata > Actinopteri > Cypriniformes > Leuciscidae > Siphateles > Siphateles boraxobius. The sequence goes on along the minus strand of NW_027508833.1, from coordinate 15,836,305 downwards.
AACATTTACCAAGTTTCGTACCATTCCGATGAAGTAAAAAAATAATAATAAAAAATAACATTACCTTTTTTGGTCAAAAATGACTAAAGAGCACCATTTTCTTTTTAAATAATTTAACTGCTGGATCATAGACAGTGATCTAGTGAGGACAAGTTATAGAACTTATGACATACACTTTCCCTGCATTCATATACATTTTAACCTAAAATCCCAAAGTCCATGGACACATTATGCACTACACGTTTACCTTTTGAGTTCCATGAGTCAGAAACTCTTGTTCCTTTTAAAGGCATTTCAAAAGGGAGTTGAGTTCAAAGACTCCATTGGAGAGGATGGGGGTTAGAGGAGATATTCTTTCAAATGCTATTTTTAAAGGTGCTATTGCTTGGAACACATTTGCCCACAGGCGACGTAACAAATGCTTACAAAGCAGAAAGTTAACGCTGGAAAAATGCTTTGATTTGACTTCAGTGGAGAAAGAAGCGAATGAGTGTTTGGACAAATGTTCACGGCTAACACGATCAGCTGAGAAAGTAAATACAGACACATTGAGACCCTCTATTTCCCACAATTCTCAAATGAGAGGTTGGCTGAGAAAGAGATAAGGCCCTCAGGAGAATTTTATTTCTCTGAGGGTGCTCTTTAATAGCTCAGTTATGATTCATGTAGCGTCAACAAGTGAAACGCCATTTTACTTCAGTACTTCTGAAATCTGATGTGTATCTGTGTGAAACAGGATATTCAATGCAAAAAAATGTAGGGTGGGGCTTGGTTGAGAAAAAGTCAGAATTGTGAGTTTATTTCTCGCAATTGCGAGTTTATATCTCACAATTCTGACTTTATAACACGCAATTGCGACTTTATATCATCAATTCTGAATTTATAACACACTATTGCGAGTTTATTTCATCAATTCTGACTTTATAACACAATTAGGGCTTTATATCACGCAATTCAGGGATAAAAAGTCAGTTGCGAGATGTAAACACAATTGTGAGGGAAAAAAGTCCTAATTGTGAGATAGAAAGTCACAATTACCTTTTTTATTTTTATTCCGTGGCTAGAACAAGCTTCCATAATAAAGCCTATGCCAAGCAGCTCAGATTATTTGATCTTGTTGAGAAATGCTTGAGTTTATAGCTGACTTTGACCGTCTTTGGCATCTGAGCACAGTTTAAAACATTGTTGAGATCTGTTCTGAAATTCAGGTGGAAACTTCTGCAGAAGTCTCCATTTGTTCTGCTAATAACCTCGCTGCCGTCTAAAAGAAACAGTTGAGATAATGAAGGTCTTATTAGTGATTTATGTTTGTGTACCTGAGAGGCGTCTTGGCACGTCGCTGATGGTGGGCAGGCCCGTGGCGCGGGTGGAGGACAGCGGGGTGGTGGAATGGATGGAGGGAGATGTCATTTGGCTCAGGTAAGGAGTGTACGGCTGCTCATAGGACCAGGGCGGAGAGGATTGTGCCTGCCTCGGATCTGTGAAGATGATAAATGAGACGACACCAGTCAGAGACAATGCCACGATCTGCATGCAATAGCATCAACGATGCTTTTTTGTGTGAGTGTGATTTATATGGCACTCAATTTAACGCGTTTATTTAATTAATTAGATGTGGGGAAAAATAACGTTAAAGTTATGCATTTAACGCACCCAGGACCAACAAAATTCATCTTATCAGACAGTTGATTGGTGACAAACATGAAACAGGCCAACAACTCATGCCCCTGCATATTTATATCATGATATACAGTAAAGCAATATCACACAAGTAACAAGCGTGTGATATTTTTTGTACAGAATAGCACAAGTTCAAATGTCATATTGATTTTATACAACAGTTCAATAAATAAGAAGTTAATATTGTGTCATATTTTAGGCCCAATATTAGTTTGCTTTTGCATATTTTTGCCAACAAAAATGTTACCTATAAAGCCAGAGCAGAACTTTTGTGAGTCTCCGAGCAACACACAATAGTGCTTCCTTTCTGAATGAATCCGCGGTTTGAGTGAATCAATCGGGTGAACCAATGATTCAATGGCCCATTCATAAAGAGAGCCATTGGGTGTTTCTCAAACGGAAGGCATCCTATGAAGGCGACATCTCAACTGCCACCTCATCAAATGTCGCTGAAGGCCATCTCAGTTTGAAGGATACTAGGAAGGCAGCCTTCGTTTTGGGTGCTTCATTCAGCTCATTTTGAAGGATGCATCGGCTGTATCCTTCGCAGCCTTAAATCACCCACAATCCTTTGCACATATTCCAATTCACGAAAAATGAGTCGGTACTGAGCTTGTCTGAGTTTATGATGAAATGTAGGACAAAATAATATTTTCGGACATGAAAGCATAGATGTCAACTTTTGTTTTGCTATAAATTAATCACTAACACTAAACTGAGAATAATGTAAGCCACTGGGAGAGACAGATGGCTGCCATTCACTGTATTGCATTAATAAAAAGCAAGTTGATAAAGATTTATAATACAAAGTTTTAATAGTATTTTCGTGCCGTGACTATGGGGGTGGGAACATGTGTGACGTAGTATATATATATACTGCTTTTAATTATTTAATTATTTATTTAATTAATCAATTCATAATGAATTATTGATACATTTTATTATATTCTACTTATTAAATATAGAATATAGAATTTTTTATATAATAATATAATATAATATGGCATATTCATCATTCAAAACAATTGAAATGACAGAAATATTATTTACATTATAATGTAATTTTACGTCATATTTTTATTGACTTTAATGTTTTATATATAATTTAATTTACATATAATTAATGCATTTCTTATATTTTGGGGTAACTAGGACATATTTTTGAGGTTCACCCTTAGAAGAGTCCTTCTTTATGGGCCACATTTAAAAAGATTCATTGTGAACACAAAGTTGGTGACCTTTCTTTTTATAACAATATGAAGACCAAGCCGACTAGTATAAAAGGCCATGGTATGTAAATAGCTTAATCACATTCAGAGCCAAGAACGGTTTCCTGTTTGCTTTCTACAGTATTCTAGTAAACACAGCGTCTGCTCCGACAGGAGTGGGACTGGAGACCATCCAAGAGAATGGCAAACATTATGCAAACTCTAAAGCTGAGCGCATATGTGAAATAAAAAAGAAATACCCCAAGCTCCAATATGCCAAAAGTGAAGCAGAAACTAATGAAAATATTTGGACAAATGTAATGGAATTAAAGCAATAGTTCACCCAAAAATTGAAATCTGTCATTATTTACTCACTCTAATGTCGTTCCAAACCCGTAAGCTTTTATTTTTTCCGTGAAAAAAAAAGAAAAAAGAAGAGGAATCTTCATTCATCTTCGTCAGAACCTGTAGTGTGTGATTTGAGAGCTATACAATGAAGGGGAAGATTTAAATTTTGGTCTGTTCCTCGCTCAAAACTGTCATATGATTTCTGAAGCCTTGAAATATGTTGTAAATATAATTATTTTATGCTGCGTTGTTGTTGTCGTCTGGCCAAGAGAGGCATAAATATTCTTCAAACCATCTTTTGTGTTTCATGGAAGAAAGAAACTCGGGTTTTGGGATGACATGAGGGTGAGTAAATAATGACATTTCATTTCTGGGTGAACTATCCCTTTAAGGTGATGTAGGCAGCCAATCCCAAACAAAGATAATGCCTTGTTCCAGTAAAAGTAGACAAAGGGATCTGAGACTGTCAGACCTGGCACGTCCATCAGTATCTCCTGTTTAAATCTGATTCACTCTGAAAACCACTGTATGACATTTCTATTTCTTGCATCATGTAGCTTGCCTCTCACCCACTCTCTTTTATCTCTGCAGGCTTATCTTCGCCAAATGCCTTGAATAAACCTACCTGTTCTCCAAATACAGATGTTTGCACAGTACACAAACCAAGCGACTCGCCATTAAAGATCACGCCAGAGGAAGGACGGCGGCCAGACAGACTAAAATATCTGCGTTAAAGGGAAAGGAAAATGCCTGGGCCGGTTTACCTGAGATCTGAGTTTGCCCCTGTGGATTGAAGGAGTTCGGCGTGGCGTTGAGAGACGGCCGGGGACTCTGGGTTTGCACGGCAACTCTCATGGTGGTCTGGCGTAAACGCTCTAACTCGCTCAGGCGCTCGGAGAACAGCGGCGGTTTTGGGGGGTCTTCCATTTTCTGTCTGTGCCCTACCGAACAATATCAGACAGAGATTGCAGTTAATACATCTACTGCTCGATTCTGACCAAAGGGATGTTTTGCCCAAGAATGAAAAGTCTATCATCATTTACAGACCCTTGTGTCATTCCAAACCTGTATGTTTATCTTTTTTTTTTTTCAAGAAACTCAAAAAGAGATGTTATGCAAAATGTTCAAGCTGCTCTTTACTATACAGTGAAAGTGAATGGGGATGTAGCATTAAAAAATGCACTGTAAAAGTACTGTAAAACTAGTCCATGCTCCATATTTAAAGTCTTTTTGAAGTGATATGAACGTTTTGTGTGACGGACAGATATAAACTCAAATAAAAACGTACATTTTGGACACAAATCTATCGTATGGCTTCAGAACACTTGCAGTTAAGCACAAACGTGGTACTTTTATGGTTTCCTTACTTCATTGTATGAAAATGAGCAAGTTTGTAGATTCCCCAAAATATCCTACAATGACGTTAGAGTGAATAAATGATGACGGAACTATCATTTTGGAGCAAATTTCACTTTTAAAGAGATAGTTCACCAAATTATGAACATTCTGTCATCATTTACTCACCCTCATGTTGTTGCAAACCTATGTTTTTTCTTTCTTTATACAATGAAAGTGAATGGAGATACTGGTGTCACAAAAAAACAGCGTAAAAGTACTGTAAAACTAGTTAATGCACTATATTTCTTCAGTCTTCTGAAGTCATACAATAGTTTTGTGTGACGAACAGATGCAAATGAACCAATGAGATTTCAGAGCTCAAATAAGAACAAACACTTTGATACATCTATTGTATTATTAAGTAGTTTTATGGTGTTTGATCACTGTTTACTTTCATTCTAAGTGAAGTTTAAAGATTCTCCAAAATGTCTTAGAATGGCATTAGGATGAATAAATGTTATATTATTATGCTTATGTTATATATATATTAAATCTTTGAAGAGATGCAAATGAGCCATTGAGATTTCAGAAGTCAAATAACAGCTTAGATTTTGAACATAAACCAATCGTATGGCTTCATATGTGAAGTATGGACTATTTCTGTGGTACTTTTATTAGTTTTGTACACTGGTGACATTCATTGTCTGAAAAAGATCAGTTTGTAGATTAGCCAAAATATTTTAAAATGACTAAGAGAATAAATGATGACAGAACGTCTCAGGTTACTATTGTAACCATAGTTCCCTGAGAACAGGGAACGAGACGATGCGTCCATCGACGCCATGGGAACGCCCCCAGCGTGACTGCGTCTGAAGCATCTATGTCAACTAGTCCAATGGAAAGAATGAGCGTCACGGGCGGGTGACGTCATGACCAGGATATGATAAAAGCACATCCGGTGCAAACCGGCATTAGCTTCGAAAATTGCCGAAGCAAGCCGATCACAGGGATGCAGGAAGTATGGCAGGGTGACGCATCGTCTCGTTCCCTGTTCTCAGGGAACTATGGTTACAATAGTAACCTGAGACGTTCCCTTACGAAGGGAACTCAACGATGCGTCCATCGACGCCATGGGAACGAGAATACCCAAAGCGCCAGAATTCCAAGTACCTGAGTGTCAGTCTGTTGTAACTAAGCACTAAGCACCTGAGAACCTGGGGCAGCATCCAGGTCCAAGCTGTAAAACCTCATGAATGTGAGCGGTGAGGACCAGCCCGCCGCATCACAAACGTCTTGGAGAGAACTCCAGATAATACGCTTAGAAGCCATACTCCTAGTGGAATGAGCCCTGACCACCAAATGGTTGGCCAGAAGACTCACAAGCAAGAAGAATAGTCTCGACTATCTATATGCTCAATAGGTTGGATTTTCTCGACAGAGAAGTCCGATGAACATAAGTGTCCAGTGCTCGCACTGGCACAAGAGGTTCAGCTTTTCCTGGTCCGAAAAATGGGGGAGGACAGAAACCTGCAGCACAATAGGCCTCGGAATAATGGTAGGCACCTTTGGAACATATCCATGTTTCGGGTAAGATTGCCTTGGCCATCCCGGTGCACTCAAGGCAGGTGGGGACCGAAAGGGCCTGAAGGTCTGACTCTTATAGGGACGAAATAGCTAGCATAAAATAGTCTTAAAAGAAAGGAACTTCTCTGAGACCAAATCTAAGGGCTCGAAGGGAGCCCCAGATAGGCCTTCTAGAACTATTGCAAGGTCCCAAGCCAGCACCTTAGTGCAAGTTGCATGCCTCAGCCTCAAAGTGCCACGAAGGAAACGAGTGATCAGGGGGTCTCGACCCAAAAATGTACTACCCACCAGGGCGTGGAAAGCCGCAATGGCCGCCACACATATTATACCTTAAGCGTGGAAGGACATAGACCTGATACAAAGCGTTCTTGCAGAAACTCGAATACTGTGTTTACTGAACAGTTAACCGGATCCCACTGACGCTGGTAACACCAAGAAGTGAAAAACTCTCGAAATAGTGAATATAGTTTCCTCGTAGCGGGAGCTCTGGAGCTTAGAATGGTCTAAACAACCTCGGTTGAGAGACCACTCTCTATGAGTTGGGCCCCCTCAGAGGCCAAACCCACAGTTCCCAAATCCCCTGCCGGGGGTGCAATATTGCATCCCCTGCCTGAGACAGAAGGTCTCTCCTGATCGGGACCTCCAAGGGAGGTCCGTCGAGGAGAAAAATTAGGTCCGCAAACCAAATTCAGCTCGGCCAGGGTGGTGCTACTAAATAGGCTTATTCCATCCTGGCGGATTCACTCCAGAACTCCTGGGAGCAGAGCAACGGAGGGAAATGCGTACAGACGTAGCCTCGGCCACGTCTGCACCATAGCATCCAGCCCCGAGGGGACTGGTTGAGTGAGGGATAACCAGAGTGGACAGTGCGTCGTATGCTGAGACGAGAACAAATCCACTTCTGCCTGGCCGTAAAACTCCCATATTTGCTCCACCGCCTCGGGGTGGAGTCCCCTGGCCTCAGCCCCTGCCTCGACAGGGTGTCTGCTCCAATATTCTGGCCCCCCCTGGAATATACACTGCCCTCAGACAGCGTAATTTCTTGAGGGACCAAAATAAGAGGCCACCAACGTGTTGTCTGTGGGTCAAGAACCAGAGTTTCCTCCATATAACCAAGGCGCGGGGATACTGCCGCGTGATCTTGATCGTAAGGAGTGGGTTTCCCCTCAGGGAGAACCCTCTGGTCCTGAGCCACCTCTGTAAAGGTCTCACGTACAGCAGGTCAAAGGGTATCACATTGGACGCTGCTGCCCTGAGGCCTAACAGTCACTGTTCCAGAACAACACATGATGGCCCCTCAGGTCTGGGAGGAGATGTCTCAACGCATTGAAGACGACCATCATCTCTAGGCAATTCATGTGCCAAGAGAGATGATGACTCCTCCACAAGCCCTGAGCTGAGCGGCCTTCCAATACCGCTCCCCAGCCGGTGAGGGAAGCATCTGTCGAGATCACAACTCGATGGCAAAGAGCTCCCAACACCGGACCCTGGGTTAAGAACCAGTGTTTCCTCCATATAACCAAGGTGCGGAGACACCGCCGCGTGATCTTGATCATACGAAGTGGGTTTCCCCTCGGGGAGAACCCTCTGGTCCTGAGCCACCACTGTAAAGGTCTCATGTACAGCAGGCCAAAAGTTATCCCGTTGGACGCTGCTGTCACAAGACCCAACAGTCTCTCTAACTGTTTTACAGTGCGTGACTGGCCTAGCCTCAGCTCTTTTGTGGCTGTTAGGATAGCAGCTACACGAACGGGCGACAGAGTGGCCCGCATCGTCACTGAATCCCATACCACACCAAGGAAAGTGGTTCTCTGTACTGGAGAAAGCACACTCTTCTTGGCATTGAGCCTCAACCCCAACATCTGCATAGGAGCGAGAACGACACCTCGGTGCCGAACCGCTAACTGTTCTGATTCCGCTAGAATCAGCCAGTCATCTATGCAATTCAGAATGCATATACACTGCAGCCTGGCGGGGCCAGAGCTGCGTCTACACGCTTCGTGAATGTGCGGGGTGATAGAGCTAGACCGAAAGGAAGTGCCTGATACTGGTGTTCTTTGCCCCAAAGAAAACCTCAGGAACCTCCTGTGCTGAGGGAGGATGGAGATATGGAAGTATGCGTCTTTTAGATCTATCGTGACAAACCAGTCCTCGGATCTGATTTGAGTCACGATCTGTTTGAGTGTCAGCATTTTGGAATTGAGTTCCAGCACCAAACACTCCAACAGACGAAGATCTAGTATGTGACGCAGCTCTCCATCCTTTTTTGGAACAATGAGATAACGACTGTAAAGACCCGACGCAATGTCGGGTGAGTACACCTGCTCTATAGCTTCCTTTGCTAACAGGGCCTTTACCTCTTGCTCCATTACCAGAGCCTGCTCGGGATGCACCACTGTGGGCAGCACCCCGTTGTAACGAGGAGGACGAGAACCAAACTGGATTCTGTATCCTTTCTCTACAATCTGCAGGACCCAATGAGAAATATTCGGCAGAAGCTTCCACGCTGCCAGAAAATTTACTAAGGGAACCAGCCTCTCGAGGCTGGTCTCTGGTGTTATCGAGACAGCCAATTCCGGAGCCTGAAACATAATGGCAGGAACTACCTGAACTGGCCGCTCTAAGGCCCCCCTCAGAGGGCGCGAAACCGATGCTGTGCCGCAGCATAGCATCAGCGACTCGCTGGAGACCGCTGCGCCCTGAAGCACCGAGGGTGGCAGGGTTGGCAGAACGGTCTCGTGAGGACCCCGAAATGGAACGGGCACCGTAAAATGAGGTGTACACCGCTCCACTTCGGTCGGGGCTGTCCTCACAGGCCTGATGCGTGAACATCAGGACCTTTTTTTCTTTTGAGCCGCAGCCTTCTCAGCGTGAAGAACGGTCCTCGGATCCGGCTTCTGCTTTGAAGGCTTTGGCTGCTGTGTTGTGTATGAGAAACTAGACGGCTGGAGCTGCTCACGCCCAGCAGCCCCAGGGGGTTGGACATAGCGAGGGAGAGATTATCTTGTATCTTTCTCTATGATTCCCATCAAATTGAGCCAGAGGTGTCTCTCAGTGACCACAAGGGCTGCCATCCCTGAGAGATAAATCTGTGGCCCGACGGAGTTCTCAAACCCCATCGGGCCAAACTCCCTCACTTCTGTCCAAATACCGCAGCAGGTCAGCCTGATATGCTTGTAGCACTGCTATGGTGTGCAAGCAGGCCCATGCTAGACCCACTGCCATATATGCTTTTCCCACTAGATTAAAAAATAGTTTTCTTTAATGGTTTAGTGAGAGAAGCCGACGCCTTCAGGTACGATACTGAACCGGGAGACAGATAGCTCGCAAGCGTCTGTTCTACCCGGGGTATAGCCATACCCTCTTAACCCCCAAATATCTGAATATACATGAATGTGGGGGCTAAAAGACAAGAGGAGTAAGGCTTTTTCCATGATCTAGACAGCTCGCTGTGCAGATCGGGAAAAATGGAAGGCCCCGTGATGGAGGTGGAAAAATAGAGGGAAGGAAACTCGTTTAATTTATTTTATTTTTAGGACGAGTGCCCCCTTATTTCTGCTGGCCATAAATATTTAATTTATCTACAGCCTTAGTAAACACTTCCACCAGCTTATTATTTTTTATATATATTTTTTATATATATTCACTTTATTTTATATATAATATATAAACTATCATATATATATATATATATATATATAGGCTATATATATTTCTCATACGCTGGGGAAAGAGATGGCAAATTCACTTCCCCCATGATTGTGTCACTTTCAATGCCCAGCACATCTACCTCCTCGGAGGTAGAGCACTGAAGCATTGATTTCTCTCTCTCCCCGGGCGGAAGAGACCGCAGCGCGGGCTTCCGAGACCGGCGAGAGAGCACTGGATCCCTCGTGGAAAGGGAGGAGATAAGATCCGCGGACCCGTCTCCAACCCCGTAAAGAGATCCTATTCGCGATCCACAGGAATGCATTCTCCGCGCTGCCTCGGCAGACGCGGGACCTGTCACCCTGAGAATTGCGAGCCCGGCCACTTTCCTCGAAAAGTGACAGGCGGGAGCGGAGCATACGAAGCGAAAGCTTCTCACAATGTTGGCAATCAGCCCCCTCGGAGGCTGATACCGCATGCTCTACTCCCAAACACATCACACAAAGCTCGTGTGTGTCCCTACTCGTTAAATAGCGCGAGCAGGGAGAACACAGAGTTGTGCAATTGTTTAGTTTCCATAAATATATATATATATCAGACAGACAACAGTAAATATAACAGACAGTTTGACACAGATCGCTTGCTGAGGCAACAGAAGCTAATGCCGGTTTGCACCGGATGTGCTTTTATCATATCCTGGTCATGACGTCACCCGCCCGTGACGCTCATTCTTTCCATTGGACTAGTTGACATAGATGCTTCAGACGCAGTCACGCTGGGGGCGTTCCCATGGCGTCGATGGACGCATCGTTGAGTTCCCTTCGTAAGGGAACTGTCATTTTTGGGTGAACTACTGAACACTCTTAAAGGGACAGTTCACCAAATAATGAACATTCAGTCATCATCTACACAACCTCAAATTGGTGAATCCTGATAGATTTGTGAGAGGAACAGACCAAAAATTCATTAGAAATCAATATTTACTCTTCTGCCTTTTGAATGCAGCCGAATGCAAGATTAAAATGACTGTTCCTCTGTTCCTACCAAAAAGTTATTGTATGAGATCAGAAGATATTAAATAAAGCACACAGGTGGAATAAAATACATTATTATGCTTTTATCATAAATATTATGGTACATCCATAGAAAAAAATGTTTAGAACGACATGAGGGTGAGTAAATGTTTCACATTTGGGTTAACTGTCCCTTTAATGGACAACCAAAAATTAAACTTCATTATTTACCAAACAACACAGCAAAAGAAATGTGCAGATCATTGTGTGGGTCAGATGCATTAGTGATCTCTGCATCTCTAATCAAAGAGATCTCAGTTTTCACAATAGCGACCAGCACACAAAAGGAGGGGAAGTAAATCGACTTTCTACCTGCCCGTTCATGTTATTGTTTTACACGTTGTTGGCATCCATCCAAAAGAATTCACAGTCAAATTACACAACTGTTTTATTTCCCTATTATACCTATCATGCTTGAAAGTATGTCTGTGAGTCACGACAAAAGAATGACCCACCAATGTTTATTCATTCACTTCCCATAAAAGAGGACAGACTCAATCCTCTATCCTGCAATAAAGAGTACGAGTCACGCCATGCCCCCACGTCCACCCCCTTCCCGGCTTCGGACCGATCACACGTGAACCACCCTTTCCAGTCCGTACCGAGCTCAACATCTCTACTCATTTCATTGGAACCACACTGTTGTGTCAATACCTGAGATGAATATGTGTTAAAGAGGGACTTTGTGAGTCTTTTTTTTCCATGCTTGTCTGTCTAGGCTTGGTTGGTTGCCCTGCATAGCTTTTAAAGTAAATATCGCACAGAAGAAAAGAGCAACTCCTGCAAAAGCTTGGCCGCTCTCCAGTTGGTTCGAGACAGAGCTACCTCCAATCTCGCAAAACCTGATTGTGCTCTGGAGTTCAGTTGAGCAAACACAGCTTCTCATTCACAGGCCAATGTTAGCTGCACACAAGAGCACTTTGCGTCGGGAGCGTGAGTAATTCCCTGAAAGTATTCCCTCTCACTACGCTATAAAAGAAACAATCAATAAAAGGGAACCGGTTTCATTTAGTTTAAGGGGCCGACATGAATTTGGCCTCTGTGTGTGTGTGTGTGTGTGTGTGTGTGTGTGTGTGTGTGTGTGTGTGTGTGTGTGTGTGTGTGTGTGTGTGTGTGTGTGTGTGTGTGTGTGTGTGTGTGTGTGTGTGTGTGTGTGTGTGTGTGCATGAAGGTGAACTGCTCGCACATTATTTATGTTATTATGAGTGACCAAATCTGCCAATATTTTCCCCAAATTTAAATTTACAAGAGATATGAAGGTGCAGTTTCAAAGACAAGGCTTATGGTTCTTTTCCACTGCATAGTACGTCTCGGTACGGCTCACTTAAATAGTACCACCTCGGTTGAGGTACCGATACTAAAATGTAAACACTGCAGATCACTGATTGGTTAGACAGAATGGTCACTACCAGCATCATTGGATTTGCGACACGAGACACCAAACCCGAACAAACAAACTTTTTCGTCTTGAATTTTTTGTTTCAATGGCAACACTATCAATGCCGAAATAAATCTGCAGCAGTCAGGTGGTACAACTAGAGCTCTTTAAGTTGTTCATCGTTATTGCACATCGTTAAGTGCTTTGAGACATGAGGCAATTCTTTAAATAAAAATTTTAGTCTTTCGTGACGCTTTGCTGTGTGAGTTCATGTGTTTTGAAGGAGGTGTGGCTTTGGAGACGCTCTGAAGGGAGGGTGGGATTGCATGCTTTCAAAGCTAGCTCGCTATTGTTAGCCTCTCCGAAATTGCCTACCCTACCTTTAAGAAGCTTTTATAAACGTGCCTTAGAAAAAACATTACTGGTGTGCATCTTGAGACAAAACAATGGCAGTGACAGACTTTTAAGATTTGGGCCCTATCTTGCACCCGGCGCAAATAACTTTGTACACTGACGCATGTATCATTCCTATTTTGCACCCGCGCAAAGCGGACTTTTCCCTCCACAGACACACGTCGGTTAACTAAGTAATACACTTGTGCTCCCCGGGGCGGTTCAGCGCAAAGAGGAGGCGTGTTCCGACGCAAACTTTCCCTCATGCTATTTTGCTGTTCTATAAAACAATTGCGCCACTGACCAGAAAAAAAGTAGTCTAAAGTCAATGGCGCGTTGCGCGTACATTCAGATGCTATTTTAAGCGCACATGCTTGGCGCAGTGTGAACAACGTGCATACACTGTAGATGAATCTCTCATCTACACAGATGCATTTAACTTTTTGAAAATAATACATTATTATAAGGAAAAATATTAAAACACGAGGGAAATCATTGTTGTGTCCGTGACGATGGGGAAAATAGGCATAAAGCTTACACATTTACCCAAATTATTATATGCATGTTTAACCGATGCTAATTTGGGTGGGTTTGTCCCAACCCCAATGTCACTTTCTCTTTCTTTTACGGCCCTGACGAGAACATTGATCTCCTCGGCTGAGAACCGATTCTGAAGCGCGACTGGTAAATGCGCCGTTATAATAGTATTGCGCCATGGAACAAGCGCACCTCGTTCATCATGATCTTAAAGGGAATGTGATATAAAGCTCTTATTGGTTTGTTTCCCGTTACGCCAGAACCACACCTATGAATAATGAAGCTACTTCAGACCAACCCCTTTTAGATTTGCGCCAGGCGCAAGAGGCATTTATCCCGCCGGGAAAATAGCAACAGTGCCGGGATCCGCCCACAAAGTTACTTGCGCTTTGCGCTTTGCCACTTGCGTTTCAGATCGTTAAAATAAGGCCCATAAGCTTTGAGTTAAGACAGCTCAAACATGTATTTTAATCTGGGACTACTGTCTGTGAAACTGGGAAAAAGTCATGTTGCTGTGGCTGTAAAATTCAGCAAGGGCTACATAATGCAAACTGCTGATGTAAATACATCAATACATAATGTAAAGGGTATTTGTGAGTCTTCAAACTCAAGTCAAGTCACCTTTTTCTAAAGCGCTTTATACAGCACAGCAGTGGTTCTCAACTCTGGTCCTAGTGGCTCTCCAACACTGTACATTTTGGGTATCTCCTTTGTCTGACAGACCCATCTCAGGTCTTGGATTGTCTACTCATGAGCTGATTACCTGAGTCAGGTGTGTTTGATTATTTGGGTGTAGGAACAGGGTTGAGAACCACTGCAATACTGTTTGCCTGCATTCAAAATCACATACTCTCTCGAGTAGGTAAGTAATTACTTAACGACCGACCACTAATAAAAAATATGTTCTATTACTACATCTGCCCTGCTACAATTATCATGTGACCTACCAGCGTCATATACGTAATTGCACTGTCATTCATAAATCCTCTCCCATGGCCTCATGGGATAGTAAAGTGTCCATCGTATGCACACTTCAGAATATCACAGGAAGAAGTCGGTCATCCATGTGCTTTTTGCCTACTCTTTTATGAGTACTCTGAATTCAGACATCCTTCTTTTGTCACTGTTTTTCGGCTGCTATATAGTAGGGAAGAATACGTTTAGATGCAGCCATTGTTTCAAAGCAGTTTGGCGGTAATAAACAGGAAAAGAAAAGAATCAGTTATGCCATCTTCATCAAATATGATACAAATTCTGCTGTAAAACAGACTTAAAAAGACAATTTTGTCATTAATCAGCTCAAGTCAGTTCAGTTCAGAGTGTATTGCTCTTTAATAGGCTAACGGAGATCACTGAAAATGATTTATTGGGAAAAGCAGACACTGTCATACAGTAAGAGTATGGAATTTTTAAAGAGATCTCTTTTTAAGATTTTCATGAGAAATGTTCATCAGGAGATTTCGGTAACACATTACAATTGACCGTTCGCAAAAGCCACGCCCCCTAGTTATTGTTACTACGCCCGTCAAACAAATGGTCAAACATGACCAGCGCCACAGATTGCCATGACGGGAAGAGGTATACTCGTGCGTGTCAGTGACCTTTTTTGGAGCAATACCTCCGCGATATCCTCCAGATCGAGGCAAAAGGGGTTACGGTATGCAGTGGAGGGATATATTAAAAATATAAAAATACGCATTGAAGGAGACACGACTACTATCGAGGCTATATGCTTATACCGGTCTCAAGCGAAATATGAGAAACCCCATGACCTGTAACCGTTACCTCAAATGCAACCAGCACAGCCTTGAAGAAGATTTTATAAGCTGGTTCAGTGGCTAATTGTTTGGAGTTAGAAATATATAACTCGCGCTGCATATTTAGTCATTTTGCCTCAGATACAGGATTATACATTCGCTTTAACAAGCAGGTTGTTCATTACCACGGCAACCGCTTGCGTGTCATGCCGAATGCGATTTTCATGTTTAAAAAGTAACTATACATAAGAGATGGAAAGATGCAGATAACCATGCATTATTTAAGGTTATTTCTATTCGTTACGATATTGATATATGAACTGATGTTGTCAAGTAAGCTTCATGCTTTCCACGTTGCGAACGTGCACTCATCTACTGTAATGTTAGCCTACGGGTGCTGCACTGCTAGTGACTGCTGCTCATTTACCCCCGAAAATACCATGTTAACAACAACCCTTTAGAAAACGTAATTCCTTTGTGGATCCTCTTGATCTGCTTTCTCCATGTTTCTTTGACTAATCTCAGTGTCTCAGTCTCACGCACGCTGATCTTGCTTGGAGTCAATGTTTGACGGACCTGCTCACAAAGTAACGGTTGCTATGATGTGTGATTGGACAATGTCCGTTTTGGGGGAGGGGCCGGCGAAAGGTCAATTAGGCCTCATTTGTTAACATTAGTTAATGTATTAACTAACATGAACTAACAACAAACAATGCATTTGTTACTGTATTTATTCATTTTTGTTCACATTAGTTAATACAAATACACCTGTTCATTGTTTGTTCATGACATGTCATTTCCAAGTGCATTAACTAATGTTAAAAAATACAACATTTGATTTTAACAATGTATTAGTAAACAATGTATTAGTAAATACTTGATTTTATCAAGTATTAGCAATGTTGAAATTAACATTAAACAATATTAATAAATGCTGTAGACTTATTGTTCATTCTTAATTCATGTTAACTAATGAAACCATATTGTAAAGTGTTACTGAGATTTCGGACTTTTTGTTACGGACTTTGGTTATTCTGAAACTTTGCAGGGGACACATATAGATATATTATAACATAGATAATAGATATATTATATATCATAATATTTGATAACCCAAATATTTACATTTATGGCATTTAGCAGATGCTTTTATCTGACACAGCTTACACAAATGGAAATCACTTTCATCACTGTCAAGTGTGTCTTTTGAACATGTTCTGAGGACCGTTGAAGAGGACAGAAGCAAAAGACTTTAGGATTTGAAGTCCAATGCTACATTTCCAGGATGAAAAAAATAGGGATGTGAATGAATCAGCTTGAACGAGAGGAAAATCCCTGTTGCTCATATGAGACATGCAGAA
>NW_027508833.1:15792500-15815000 GCF_051911475.1 Siphateles boraxobius | reverse complement strand
TACAAATAAATTTGAATTGAATTGAACACACACACAGCCTATTGCAATCACTTGTACATCAATGGCAAGTTTTATTTCGCAAACAGTTCTTCTCTCGTCTGCCACATGTCCAGCCAGGCTAAACAATCACTTTATTTGAGCGCTAGCAGCGCAGCAAAAATAGACTCTGCGCCGACACCCCGCTTCACTGCTGCTCACGCGATGCTCCTGCTCGACGCTCACGTGCTGCTCCTGCTCTCGGTGTGAATGCACTCATTGATTAACATGCACACCGGGGGAAAAAAAACCCTGCGCTGCTCACGCTTGCGGTGTGAAACGGCCATAATTCACAAGGTTTCCTACATGTGCGTTCTGTGTGCACGTGTGATGCTGATTTTGCGCGATAATCATGCGGCGCCCGAGTGCATTTGACCGGCAAAAAAAAATCGGCATATGTCAGACTGACCGGCCGGTCGCCGATCATGGCCGATAACATGAAAATCGGCCGATTCCGATCACCAGCCGATCAATCGGTGTATCTCTAGTTGTAATCTTGTAATTACGGTTATGACACAGCGTGAACTCAGCATAAGCTTGTTGTTTTGGTTCAGATGGAACAGTAAAAGGCGAATGCTGTTTGTTTGTCTGCCGTTTTTGTTTGGAACCAATGCAATGATTTGACGAACATTCTTTGGTCTTGAGACTTACATTAGACCAATTTCAACCAGTATATAGACAAAAAAGTGTTTATAAAAAAAATTGCCTACCCTACCTTTAATGATAGCTTATATTTTGAGGCTCTGTCCCTAAAAAAATTGATATTCATCATCTAGTGATAATTGCAGTATGTAAATAAGGTTATAGAAACACTTTATGGATTCTATCAAAAACACCGGGTCATACCGAAGTTCCTTTTCACTTAAAAGGCTAGTAGGCAGTAGACAGCATGGCTGTTCTGGAACAGAGCAAAAACTGTTGTAATTATATTAGTTTGATATTAGCACAAAATTCCTTCAAAAATATCTGAGCATACCATATCCTAACACAGCCAAATATATTGCTAGTCATGTGTACCCATCTATTGCTGATAGAAAACATCAAGTCTCTGTGCCAACAGTAACAGTCACATACTTGTCTTATATCACTTCATTTGAAAGTGTTCTTGAGGAAAGTACAAGCAGATCTTTCTTATGCAAGCCATCCTTATATAGGTTTATATTCAATGGCATGTGTTGGATTTTGTCTGAGAGGCCTACCGTATGTGTTTTGTGTGCATTTACCTGTCTGGACTCGCAGAGCGACGTTCAAAGAGAGAGAAACATCACAGGTTCACGGCTAATGCTCATTTCAGCATTGAGCAATTAGAGCGGCTCCGCGCAAACCGCAATGTAAACAATCTGGCTCAATGGAAGATTTTATGTGCAACATATTGATTGTCAGAAGCTGTTATGCAAACAATACACTGAAACATGTGGCGGCACAACCCTGAGGCTGCAAAAGAAAGATTTGTTCGTTTCATTGGCCTGTGGAAGCATTTAAACATTTCTTACAGTATAGGGAAAAACAGGGCTACAAACCTGTTTAACCCTCTGGGGTCCTTCAGGGTCACACTCAGGGTCTTCGGGACCAAATGGTCCGGAAGGGTTTGATTCATATTTATTAAAAGAAAATCATATTTTTTTTTTTACTTGTTTTTTATAATATTTTTTCTTTTCTTTTTTGGTGTTTTGAGATAATTTAAGATTTATAATTAATATTTACGCAATAAATATGACCCATTTTCCCCCCATTTTCCCCCCATTGAATATAATAGAAAAAATATATATATATATTTTTTTTTAATTTGTTTTTACAGCTGTATTTCATTTTAGAGTCAAGCCTAGACCTCATAAAAACAATTTTTGAAATTAGATGGATGCCATCTGGTGGACAAACTGAGCATTTTAAAAATGCAAAACACATATGTAATCTGAATTTATTCGTTTGTTTATGTATAAAAGTGTGTTTGTGTGTGTGTGTGTGTGTGTGTGTGTGTGTGTGTGTGTGTGTGTGTGTGTGTGTGTGTGTGTGTGTGTGTGTGTGTGTGTGTGTGTGTGTGTGTGTGGATGTGTCTGTTTTGCACTCTTGATGTTTTATAGATTCACCCCTTCACTGTTGTGTGCTTTTTTTCTGGATCGTGGCTGATTTGTAGATTGTACGCACAAAAAAACTCTGTATTGTAACATTTTTGCCAATTTCCCATTCATTTCCTATGGCGGGACCATTTGGACCCGAAGGCCCTGAGTGTGACCATTTTTTTTACAACCACTTAGACTATTCAAATCCTGTCCCCAATTTTTGGGGGTGTTCATATACCAAGTACCAACAAAGTCACCAAATTTCGGACCATTCCGATGAAGCTATGATTTTACACATTTTTTTATTTAAATTCTTCGGGACCATTTGGTCCGAAGAACCCCAGGGGAAATGTTACTTATTAATTTATTTATAAAAACGAGTATTATATTCAAGTGAAAATGTATTTATTTGTATTACAGAAAATGTTATTTAGATTTTAATATGTATAAACATTTTCTGGTGGAAAATATTAGTTTTATATCAATATATTTAAATTAGATTATAGCACAAGCAGGTGATTATGATATTATTATGTAGTATTTTGTGATATTAATGTGTTGTTTTTGGTAGTTATGTGAGTAAAAGTGCAATCAAAAGTGCCTTTTACCACAGGATCCTTTAGCCTCGGTGTACCAAAAACTGAATGAGAAAAAAAACGTGTGAGATAAAATGAAAAAGAAGTGTGGAAATTGGACTGCGGCGGACAGACTCCATCTGAAGCACATTTACACCGTTTACCGTCCTGCTCTATGAAACGTGTTTGGCTGAGTTCTGCAAAAGTCAATAGCTCTTTTCCAGCCGTCTTCATGGCAGTCAAAACACAGCGTCACGGATCATCTTGGCAAATACCTTTTTAAAAACAAGCCATGTTTTCCATCTCCCCAATGCGAGGTGGCATTAATTAACAGAGCCAACACAGGCAAAGCAGGGAACTTCAGTGTGCACTTTTCACATGCACTAAATTGCATGGATTTACCTTTAAAAATACACTCTAGATTGTGCGACTTAAAATGCTTTCTTATTTTTCAGTGACGTTCCAGTGACACCACATCACAGCACTGAACCAAGAGATCTTCAATACAGTCTAGTAAAGAATGATTCTGTACATATTTTTGAAGAAAATTATTTTATAATTAAGAACATATGAGTGGGTGTTGGTTGCTATGCTGTTCTGATAATTTTTGGCACATTTCTAGGTGGTCGCTTTATGTTTTTTTTAAAAATAATATTCTGGTGTCTAGATAACTATGTGGGATTTTTTTTTGTGTGTGTGCTTATTTTATCGCCCAGCAGGTGAAAATTATACATCTGATTGCTTAGTAAGGTAACAGCACAGCTCTCCTCAATGACAAACATGATTTGAGGAATCATTCATAGCACCAGGGTTATTACAGTTAACTAAAACTAAAAGGTCTATAAAACACGTCAAAACTCCATGAAGTACAACAAGCGTATGGGTGAGAAGAACACTTGTTTATACAGCATTCACACCGGGACATTTGACTGCACATCACTATTCTCACATTATTGGTTCTGCTTGCAATCGTAATGCAAAGGATCGGTCTAAGGGGCATTAATTAAGCCTTTAAATAAAAGGGTTTTTATTTAAAATAAAAAATAAAAATTAGGGTGGCTGTGTGTTTGTTTGGGTTGATTTCAAATATCAACAGTGTTTCTCAGAAATCGCTTATTGCACCTTTAACATAAAATAACAACAACCAAAAAACAAAAAAAAACAAAAAAAAAAACAATGAATAACAACTAAATAGATATCTTAACTTTAACTAAAATGAAAACAGAAAATAATTCAAACTAATTCAAAGTATTAGTATCGCATTATAAAAACTATATTAGTATTGCATTGATAACAATAACACTTCATAGCACAAACTGTGCAAGATAAGTTACACTCTAAATTTTTACATTCAGGCTTTAGTGCTTGTTTAAATGACCTGTATGTGTATGCCATAGTAAAAGAAAAGGTTTATAAACCAACTGAGTGAAGCCAACATTCCATAAACAGTTTAAAGACTGTTCTTAGTTGCATCTATCTGCTTTTTTAAAATGCAAACTTTTGTAATAACTTATTTTGTTTTCTGACATAACAAGAATCAATTGACATGAAAGTATATTGATTTTTCTCTTTCCCCTCTCACAGGCTTATAGAGACTGTCTTTCACATGTCAAGCCCACCAACAAACCAGCACTGATATCAGATATCGGCGTAAGAATCCTGCTGC
Organism: Siphateles boraxobius; assembly: GCF_051911475.1. Lineage (NCBI taxonomy): Eukaryota > Metazoa > Chordata > Actinopteri > Cypriniformes > Leuciscidae > Siphateles > Siphateles boraxobius. Next base: position 15,810,663 of record NW_027508833.1, on the reverse strand, counting down.
TATTATGATGGTGTGCGAGGAACACTGGCATTCATGGTGGTAAAAGTAACACAGGGCCCTCTCTGAACGGTCTGAGCCGCCCCTCCCAGTCTATTAGTCCAAATTGTTCTTAATAACCACAGTTACATGAGACCCGCCAAATGATTACAGCAGCATGCGGTTCACACTCATGGCCCTGTGCGACCGGACCAGTCAAGAGCAGCTGTGCAGAGTAGAATCGACATAAAATAAAACCCATAAATCTGATCATTTCATAAAGCAACAGCAAGCACAACATGATTTGACGTAGCTTGAGTTACACACTTATTTGGAGCAACAATATGGATGCTTGTCTTCTTGTGTGTCTTGGCTCCGATTGGCTAAAGACCATTGGATCCGTCTACGTGTTGAATCTCGCAAGGAATATTTTCTTTACAAATGAGCACATGTTTCTGGGGAACTTCATGCTAGACAAAATATATCTGCACTTTCTCAATGGCTTAAACGGTTAGGGAAAGGTGTAGACCACCTTAGTAATAATGAAAACAGACAGTGAGCCAGATTTACTAAACAGGGCAAATTAGCGCCGATGGGAGTGGAAAGTTCTGCGTGTGATCTACTAATTAAAAATAAATCTACAAATTAAAGAACACAGCCGGATAATTTCCATTATGACCAACGCAACCTACCAAGACCAGCGCAAATTAGCATCTTGTTTAAGACATGCTTTTTTTGGTGGTAAATAAAGGTGCAAATAACAGTAAATTGACTAGCGCAAACCTTAGTAAATCACCTTGCATTATTAATTTAAATACCCTCCTCCCATAAATTATGCTAAAATAACCCTGTTGACGGCTTTCCAGCACTAATTTTTCACTGCGTGTCTTTAGTAAATCCTGACAGTAATTTTTTGACGTCAAAAGATTGTTTGCGCTGGCACAAGCTGTTAGTAAAGCATCAGTCAGTTTTTTGGGGTAACACATTACAAGTAATATGAGTTACATAATCAGATTACTTTTTTCAAGTAATGAGTAATGTAACACATTACTTTTAAATTTACAACACAGTATTACTTTTTCAAATAAGTAATTCAAGTTACTTTGTTTTCCCATGTATTGACTGACACCTCTCCTGTCCCCATGTTAAGAGAAACCATGTGTAAATACAGAGGCATTGTATGCGCTGTGTAAACATGATTATTGTAGTTCTAGACTAAGGGCCCCATCTTGCACCCAGCGCAATTGACTTTGTACACCGACGCATGTATCATTCCTATTTTGCACCCGACACACAGCGGACATTTTTGCAAACCATACATAATTACAAGGAAAAATATTACCACACAAGGGACATCATTGTGGTGTCCATGAAGACGTGAAAAAATAGATGAAAGAAAAAATCTAGCTTACACATTTACCCAGATTATTATACGCCTGTTTAACCGAAGCTAATTTGAGTGGGTTTCTCCCATCCCCATACAATGTCACTTCTTTGTCTTTTACGGCCCTTCAGGAACTTCAGTCTCCTCGACTGTGAACCGCTCCTGGCGTGCGCCTGGCAAATCCTCCATTATATTAGCAATCCGCCATGGAAAAAGCGTGCCTACTTTTAAAGGGAATGATTGGTTTATTTGGTGCACGTTACGCCCAAACCACACCTATGAGTAATGTAGCTACTTCAGACCAACCCATTTTAGATTAGAGTCATTTATCCCGCCGGTATAATAGCAATAGCGCCCGAGATCCACCCACAAAGTTACTTGCGTTTCGCGTTTGATAGTTGCGTTTCAGATCGTTAAAATAGGGCCCTAAATGTGAGTGTGCACAAAAATAGATTCAGTAACACGCATCATCGCAATCTGAACAAGAAGTAAACGAGAAAGTAAGAATTTTCTTTTTTTTAAAGTGTGAACACTTATAGTGATGAAAAAAATCCACAAGAAGGAACATATATCATTTACCCTCCTCTTATGAAGTGTGTAAACAATCGTTTCAATTGTGTTGGAATTTCAGGAGAAACATCCAAGACAAATTTGATACATAAACCTAACGGCAAACTCAATTAAATCTTGTGCATGAGCAATGAAAGAGCAACCTCTGAGCAATAAAACCGTCCTTTGGAAAAGAACTGTATGACGTTGAAACTTAATTAAAGGCCTGAATGTCTGTCTGTCTCTCTGAATGAGAGTTTTTGTGTCTCTCTCTCAGTTTTTCTCTCTTAAGCGCAGGAGGAATGTGTAAACAGGCAGGCAGAGGCAGCTTCACGACACACTCACAGGACGTTGCAAAACTCTAAATGCCTCTGAATGTGTCATTTCCTGCATGGGCACCTGTCTTCTTCTTAACAGCAGATGAGGATAAGTAATAGACCTCCAGATAGATAATGTAGGGGAGAAGATTGACCTGAACCATTATTTGCCTAAATAAAAGCTGTTAAATGACATAAAAGACCCCAGCAAACCTCAGAGAGGCTAATATGGGTTTTAAGGTCAACATACACCCTTAAAAATAAAGGTCTATGGTCTACATCTATGATGGTCCGTGAAGAACCTTCATAAGAAGAACCTTCGAAGAAAAAAGGGATATCCCATCATTTACTCACTCTCAAGCAATCCTAGGTGTATACGACTTTCTTCTTTCAGCCAAACACAATCTGAGTTACATTAAAAAAATATCCTGGCTCTTCCAAGCTTTATAATGGGAGTGAATAACTGAGTTCCCTTTCAGGAACGTCGAGCTATATATATATATTCACATATATCAGTATGACGAGCGAGCAGCAATACAGAAAGTGTGTTCCCCCTGTACTCGTTTTCTCACGGGTGGGGATACACACGATCTGTGTGTTGTTTGTTTGGGAGTGCAGCATGCCCAGTCAGCTCTCGAGGGAGCTGATTGTGAGCATTGCGAGCGTTTTCCATTAAGAACGCTCCGCTCCCGCCGATCACTCTTCGAGGAGAGTGGTTCTGTTCGCGCTCCCCACAGCTCGGGTCCCGCTTCTGTCGAGGCAGAGCGGCGGCGCCTGTCGTGGGGATCGCAAATGGATCTGTCAGCGGGGTTTGAGACGGGCTCTGCCTTATCTCAGCCTTTACCTGCGAGTTCCAGTGCCTCAGTTCCGGGTGTGGAAGCACGCATTGGGGTTTCTTCCCCCCAGGCTGAGGCACCAATACTGCAGCTATCCAGTTCTGAGGAGCTGGATGTTGTCAGTATTGAGACAGGGGATGTTGAGGACTCGTCACCTCATTCCCCTGAACACGAGGAGCTTATGGAGGTGCTCACTCGTGCTGTGTCAAAACTAAGCATTGAGTGGCCAGCTGTTAGGCAGGAATATGTTTCTAATAGCAAGCTTGACGAACGATTTTTGCCTTCCCGCGTTCAGCCTCCACGGCGGTGCCTTCCGTTTCTTCTCGATCTCCACACCGACCCTCTTATCGTGTGTTTAGCCCCCAGACTTCCTCATATTCTAATATATCGGGGGCTAAGTTATATGGTTATGGGGCGATGCCCAAGGCGGAGGAGACTCTAGCTAGCCATCTTTCTGCTGAGTCTTCCTCGTCTCTTAAGGCACCAGCTTTACCCACCAAGCCTCTCAGAAATACTTCGGCTCTGGTGGGTAAGGCTTATTCGGCGGCTGGTCAGGCTTCGGCGTGTCTGCACACGATGTCAATATTGCAGGCATACCAAGCCGATCTTTTAAAAGATATGAGTGAGAGTGAGGAGGTCAGCACTGACGTGGTTCGAGAACTGCGTCAGGCTGCAGATTTATCTCTGCGTGCCACCAGGGAATCGGCTAAACTAATGGGCCGTTCTATGGCAGCCCTGGTGGCCGCAGAGAGACACTTGTGGCTTAATCTGTCTGATATGAAGGATAAAGAGAAACCTTTTCTTTTGGATGCTCCACTTTCTCCATCTGGTTTATTCGGTGACGCGGTAAACACGGTCATAGATAAATTTCAGGAAGAAAAGAAACAAGCTGCAGCTTTTCAAAAATTCCTCCCACTTAAAGTTCATGTCCCAGGGTCTGCTGGGCGAGGGCAGACCAAGCCGTCAACTAGCTCCTCACATAGGGCGCAACAAAGGCAGAGTGTCGCGTCTCGTGGCCCCCCTTCTAAACAGTGGGAACAGACGCGACAGTCTCAGGCGAAGCCTTCTTGTGGTAAGACTGATGTGAGGACAGTCATTATGGCTAGGAAGGCTTCGTCTAAGAAGTCCTGACTCCACTGGTGTCAGGATGCTGAGGGTGGTCCCCACCGTGAGAGGGAGGTGTTCACCGCTTCAGACGGTGCCCGTTCTCTCACGGTGCCCTCAGGGGTCCCTTATGCCAACCCCGCCTTCGTGTGGGGGCGCAGACAGGCCCAGCAAGCGCTTTCCCGAGGGACGCTCGCCCCCTCTGAGGAGGGGTTTAGAGCAGTCAGACCAGTCGTCCCCTGCCGGTGCGCCGTTACAGGGCGCTGTGTCTGCTGCTCAAAATATTCCAGAGGCCAGCCTCGAGAGGCTGGTACCCTTAGTAGATTTTCTGGCAGAGTGGAAAAGTCTTCCAAAAATATCTCAGTGGGTTCTGCATTCGATAGAAAGGGGTTATGCCATTCAGTTCAGATCTCCTCCTCCTCGATTCAACGGGGTCCTGCCCACCGTGGTGGGCCCCGAGCAGGCTCTGGTAATGGAACAAGAGGTGAAAACGCTCCTTCAAAAGGAGGCTATAGAACGGGTTCCTCCTCCCAGCGAGGAGTCAGGTTATTACAGCCGATATTTCATCGTTCCAAAGACGGATGGGGGGTTGAGTCCAATTTTAGATTTGCGCCTATTAAATCGTGCTGTAGCCAAGCTCAAATTCAAGATGCTTACGCTAAAGCAAATCATGTCACAAATCAGGTCCGAGGACTGGTTTGTCACAATAGATCTGAAGGACGCATACTTCCACATCTCCATCCTTCCGCAACACAGGAAGTTCCTGAGGTTCGCTTTCGGGGGCGAAGCGTACCAATATCGTGTTCTTCCGTTTGGCCTAGTGCTCAATCGTAGCAGCAAGCGGCTCGGCATCGAGATGTCGTCCTCGCACACATATCTCAATCACAGATAACATATTTTCTGGGGGTACTATGGGATTCTGTGGCAATGCGGGCTCGCCTGTCGCCTGCCCGCATCGCTTCGATTCTCTCAGCTGTAAAAAGAGTAAAGCTAGGCCAGTTGCTCACTGTAAAGCAGTTCCAGAGACTGCTGGGTCTGATAGCAGCAGCGTCCAGGGTTATACCCTGCGGCCTGCTGTTCATGAGTCCATTACAGTGGTGGCTCAGGACCAAGGGGTTCTCCCCGAGGGGAAACCCCCTCCGCGTGATCAAAGTTACACGGAGTTGTCTCCGTGCTCTGGTCATGTGGAGAGATCCTTGGTTTCTGTCCCAGGGACCTGTGTTGGGAGCTCTTTGTCGTCGTGTAACGCTAACGACAGATGCTTCACTCACAGGCTGGGGGACGATCATGAGTGGTCGCCCAGCCCAGGGTCTGTGGCAGGACCATCATCGATTTTGGCATATAAATTGTCTAGAGATGTTGGCAGTGTTTCAGGCTCTGAAGCACTTCCTGCCAGACCTGAGAGGTCATCATGTTCTTGTCCGGTCCGACAACACATCGGTGGTCTCTTACATAAACCATCAGGGGGGTCTGCGCTCTCGCCCGTTATACAATCTGGCTCGCCGGATCCTTCTATGGTCCCAGGGGAAGCTTCTCTCATTGAGGGCGATTTATCTCCCGGGGTATTTAAATCAGGGAGCGGACATCCTGTCGAGGCAGGGTCCGAGGCCCGGGGAATGGAGACTCCACCCCGAGGTGGTGGAGCTCCTTTGGATGCAGTATGGTCGTGCCGAGGTAGACCTATTTGCGTCCAGGGAGACATCACACTGTCCACTGTGGTTTTCTCTCAGTCATCCAGCCCCTCTGGGGTTGGACGCTATGGTGCAGGCGTGGCCGAGGTCACGCCTGTACGCCTTTCCCCCGATTGCTCTGCTCCCAGGAGTTCTGGAGAGGGTTCGCCGGGACGGGGTCAGTCTATTATTGGTAGCCCCGTTTTCGCCGGCCCGAGTATGGTTCACGGACCTAGTGTCTCTTCTAGACGGCTCTCCTCTGGATATTCCGATCAGGAGGGACCTTCTCTCTCAGGCGAGCGGGTTGATACTTCACCCCCGCCCAGAGTTGTGGAAGCTATGGGCTTGGCCTCTGAGGGGGTCCAGCTCGTAGGGGCTGGTCTCTCAACCGAGGTTGTTGAGACCATCCTTCATTCCAGAGCTCCTTCCACGAGGAGGTTATATGCCTTGAAGTGGAGGCTCTTCAGTTCTTGGTGTGGAGAACACCTGTTGGACCCAGTTAACTGTCCAGTGGGTGCATTGCTGGAGTTCCTGCAGGAGTGTTTCTCCTCAGGGCTATCCCCCTCCACACTAAAGGTGTATGTGGCGGCACTTGCTGCTTACCATGTCCCTTTCAGTGGAGTCTCTCTGGGGAGACACCCATTTATAACTCGCTTTCTTCATGGTACTTTGAGGCTGAGGCCTGTAGTCTGCACGAGGGTGCCAGCATGGGACTTAGCTATCGCCCTAGAAGGTCTTTCCCTAGCTCCCTTTGAGCCTATTGAAGAAGTTGCTGATAAGTTTATTACTTTGAAGACTATTTTTCTCCTTGCCATTTCTTGGCATAATTGTAACTTTATAAACTGTAATCAATAGCTCCCGGTTCCGGCCGTATGTGCATTAACGAGAGAGTTGAGTTCCGGCAGAAGAGTGACCTCTGACCCGACGCATGACGAATGATGTAGGCGTAGCGTAGGCTTCGGTGAGAGTAGATGCCTCTCGCGGGTCAAACAAATAAGACTGGACAACAAACTCAAGCTCCTCTGACATTTCTCTTTAAAAATTCTCATTTTAGAGAATTCTCTTCTAATTCGTGACGGTGTTTTGTTTTGGTCTATCCTATGCTTTCGCGTTCGTCAATATGTCATGCGTCGGGTCAGAGGTCACTCTCTCGTACGGCCATTACCGTTATTAGCCAGTTATTATAGTTTATTAAGTTTTAAATATGTATAATTTTTTAATAAAAAAGCATCGCTTCACTTCAGAAGGTCTTTATTAACCCCCCGGAGCCGTATGGATTACTTCTATGATGGATGGATGAACTTTTTTGGGCTTCAAAATCTTAGTTACCATTCACTGTCATTATAAAGCTTGGGAGAGCCAGGATATTTTTTAATTTAACTCCGATTGTATACGTCTGAAAGAAAAAATTCATATAGTCCTAGGATTGCTTGAGGGTGAGTAAATTATGGGATAATTTAAAATTTTGGGTGAACAAACACTTTAACATCCATAGAACCTTTCCACTGGACAGGTTATTTATAGTGGAAAAAGTTCTTTAGATTTTAATAATGTTCTTCACACTGAGCAAAATGGTTCTTTTGTAACTTTATTTTTAAGAATGTAAAATCAAAATTGATTTCATTCAATAAATTGTCCTGGTCTTATTTGTGATTCCTTCTTGCATGTTATTATTACAAAGAAAAAAAAAATTATATGTTTTTTTATATTATTTTATGTTACATATATTATATCAGTTAATGTTTACTTTATTTTGAGTAATGAAAAAGTTTTTGTGGTATTAGTCAAAAATATTTACTCTGGTTTATACTAATTAACGAAATAAAAAGACAACAACCAACTATATCATTCTGTAATTACGCAACATCTGAAAGAAAAAAAAACTAGTCTGTGTTTACACCAACAGAAGCCATGTCTTCGACTGGTATTTTCCTTGATAAACACATGCACACAAAGCCAGAAAGAAAAACTGAAGATGAATGAGCTGCGTGAGATGAAAGGCTCGTCACAGAAGAGATGCCCGAGGGCACGATTAATCCGCTAATGAATGAAGATCACACACTGGCATAAAGTGGCTACAAAACGCTGCTGCCAGATGTGTTAATTGAGATGAGAAGGAAAAGAGGGAAAAAACTTGACTTTAAGAAGTGATATTGTTGGTTTAGCCGCCAGAAAGTTATCTATGGATACGAGGCCAGTGGCGACAGATGTGTGCCAGGCAGGTTGGCATATTCTTTTTACAAATGTGCCAGGAAATTGTGCCAAGGCTGGATCTACAGCAGCGCTCATCAGAATGTGTGTTTCTGTGTATGATGGCGTGTGACGATGTGAAATGAAATGTTGATGCTTCAGATGTTCTGGGTTGGTAACCAGGGCATTGCTATGGGGCTGCTAAGGTGTTCTGATAAGAGTGCAGTTCCAGATGTTAAAAACTCCGTGGACACTTATCACAGACTGAAGATGCGTTTTAGCAGTCATCAGCATCATACATCCTGCAAAGTTTTTTATATTTTTATTTTTTTTATTTATGTACACTTATAACACTATACTTAGTATTTTATTACCTTTGCATCAAATTACTAGTTTACTAAAAAACTAGTTAACGCTGCTGTGAGGGTGTCTCTAATATAGCGGCGTATCAATCTTTTTGCACTCTTTTTGAAAGCTGTGAAAGCACTTTTGTAAAGTTTTACTTTTGCTATTTGAGCAAACTGGAATGCAAAAAAATATATTTAATGTAGTCTCTCATTCACCGCTATTGAAGTTTACCCAACTATGATGACTTCCACTTCTGAGAAACCCGGAAACAGACCTTTTGTTAAATGATGGTATATGCTTTTGAAGCCATCAGCCCACATTTTTCAACTTTTTTTGTAAAGAATCATGTTTAACAGTGGAATTCATGGTGAAAAACCACTAATGATGCTGTGAAGAAAATTCCACCAATCAGACATTGCAAGCAATTCGATCTAAAAGAGCTCTTTAGCTCCGCCCACTCCCATGAAGACGAATGAGGTAATTGTAGTCTCCCTACGCTGTCTAAATACCATGCTAAATACTTACATATTTGTATATGTACACTGCTAAAATCGAAAACAGAACATTTACTGGTAATTTTCTGCCAGGACATTATTATATTATTATAATATGATTTTTTTTACTGATTTTTTTTTACATTATATATATATATATATATATATATATATATATATATATATATATATATATATATATATATATATATATATATATAAACTTTAAATTATTAATTTTAATTGAAATACATTTTTAATTTGGTTATGTCATTCGCAGTGTTTCATGGGCTTGTCGTTCTTTCTCTCATGTTGAGAGAACCTTTGTCTTTTTTTCTAATTTTTAAATATTTTTGTTTCAAATCAAAGTTTGTAATGTTATTCTCTTCATAGCTGGTTTAAAAAAATTCCCCTTGAGAAAAAAAAAATAGTAAAACCCCACTTGGGCACTGTTGCCCTTCATTAACCCATTGTTATGTGGTTTCTTACTAATCCAAATCAGTTTTTATGATATTCTGTTCTTTAATATATCTCAGCTCCCGCTTTGAAAGTTAAAGGGATTTTTTGTGCAATCATTTAGAAACGTATAGTAACAGCGGATTGAAAGCTTGCTGTCATGTCATGAACGCTTTGAGTAATTTCACGACCGAAAACGGAAAAAGTTTGCTTAAAACGTAAGCGTATGAAACATCTGTCAGTCACCGTTAGAAACAGTCAGAATCCTATCTACTTTTTTTCGATTATTGCGAAGAACTTTGGCCCTAATGTCAGATTGCAGCAGACTTTAATATAAACATGTACTAAAGAAAGTCAAGCACTGTGTGTTCCTGGTTCCATTCTCTGCCACATGAAAGTAATTCATGACAGCTTGTGTGTTTACGGGTCCTGGGGCTCAGTGTGAAAATTGAAATTTGGCAGCGTCTTCTAACAGTTGGCTTTTTTCAGGTAGTGAGAGCTCTGAGAAGTTTAGGCACGAGGACAACGAGGACTACACACAACTCACAAGTTCAGACATCAACTCCGATGAAGTGGCTTTTTCATAATTGAAGCATAACTTGAGCTTTTTGCCAGATCAGGTTCCTCTGAGAGAGAGAACATGGGCTGTTTCTCTTTTCCGTGACAAGTATCTGTTCAGTGTATCGGTAAAACAAAGCATCAAAGTTTCTTTTCTGTCTGAGAAATGTCACAATGGTTCCTATAAATCTAGCTGATCCCGTAATGACCCAATATTGATGTATAAAATGGATTTTTCTTTTTCTTTTCTGGAAATACATCCTGACCTTCTTTTGTAACTCAACAAAAGGATGGATTATTCTTTCAATGCTTCATATTCAGAACTAAGAGCATGGCTCTGTTCAGAATAGTATACTATTATATTATTCTTAAAGGAATAGTTCATACAAAAAAAATATCCCATAATTTACTCACCCTTAAGCCATCCTAGGTGACTTTCTTCTTTCGCTTCACTTCAGAAGGCATTTATTAACCCATTGTCATTTGGATTACTTTTATGATGGATGGATGGAGATCCACAAACTCGGGCACTCACTCCCATTATAAAGCTTGGAAGAGTCAGGATATTTTCTAATATAACTCTGATTGTGTTTGGCTGAAAGAAGAAAGTCGTATACACCTAGGATGGCTTGGGGCAAAGTAAATTATGGGATAATTTTCATTTTTTGATGAACTATTTCTTTAATGAGTGTGAATTTTCTGCATGTCTTCAGCATGACATACTACATTTGCCAAGTTTGAGCACGTATCCCACAATGCAATTTGCTCGATTTTACATTGGCTCTTTTGGGAATGGAATATTTGCTTACTGCATACTGAATACTATGCAGTAAATACTGTGTACTATGAAAGCCAATTTCTATATATATATATATATATATATATATATATACACACACACACACATACACATATATGTGTGTAATTGTGACTATATCTCACAATTTAACTTCATATCGTAAACTATTTCACAATTTTCTTTAGTATATTTACTCGAAGGCAGATGAGTGCTTCCTTAGTATATTGCATATTATCAAAAAATAGCAAGTAAATAGCATGACAACGGTATTTTACCTCACATGACTATGCTAAGTCTTTTATTCAGAATATGGCTGTATAAAAAATAATTTTTCTAAAAAAAAAGATAATTGGAGTACATTTTACAAGAAAATCCTATTGAAGGTTTGCTAGGTCAAAATTTCCCATTTTAAATGTGCAAATGTGTTTAAATGTGTTGCTTGCCATTTCTTTGCAAGCAATTTCTGAGTAAAAATTGTGAAAAAGCTGATTTGCATTTTTAAATCCAATTTTGTAAAAAAGTGTAAGATTAGCAGATTTAAAAAAACAGCAGATTGCATGCAGTGCACTATTATTCCATTCAGAAAAGAGCCAGAGCACAGGTCAAAGGTCAAGCGGCTCGCTCTTAAGAGCACGTTGATGGACAGACACAAGAGGCCAATACAGTAAACATTTTCACAAGTCAAGTGGCCTTGACAGCACGTGTTTGTATTTGCCTCTCGCTGACCGTGCCTGCAGCTCCTCAAAAGCCTTCTTTGTGCATTGAGGCGTGCTGAATCCATTTTTTAAAACAGTACTGTAACACAATCTATGCATCAATTCATGCATCGGGCCACACGTCTCGTCCCACTGGCTGGGCGTTATGCCACGATGCTGCACAAAATCATTAATCTCTGGATTCGGGCGCTCTTTGCGCGTGCTGATCACATGACGTGTGATATTTGGTACTCACTTCGCGGCTCCCGCGGTCCGTCCACTGTGACCTTTATGGCTCGATGGTAAGTCGCCACTTGCGGTGGGTTCGTGAATACTGTGATTGTCAGCGTGAAGCTCTTTCCTGCAAAACACAAAAAAGGTTCAAACCCGATTAATCCGCCGGACAATGTCGCATTCATTGCTCAGCAGTCATTTGCATTTCTCTGCTGGTGACGGTGATGACTGTGGGATTTTAACTGCGAGGAACTCGAGCCATTGAAAAGGCCTGGCAGCAACGGACAATAATGGAATTGGTTTGGAAAGTGAGCCTTACTGAGATTTGAATTTTTAGTATTCAGTTGTTGGACATGACAAATTAGAAATGCATAAAACAGGCCATATTAGGTTGTATATAACATATAGTACATGCAAGTGGAATAAACGGCTTAATGACTGCGCTAGGCCTCTGTCATTACTGTTACTGGTTGAGTAGGACCCGTAAGCAACCACCTAGCAACCACTCAGAACACCTTAGGAACTGCATAGATACACCCTGGCAACCATCAACATTATGCAAACATTGTAGAAGTTATGCAAATGTTCTTTATTAAATATTATAAATATTAAGTGAAAATGTAACTCATTAAAAAGTATATTTCATAGAATAAACACTCATACAGGGCTTGTTGGGCTTGCTGGGGCTATAGAGCCACCAGAAATGTGCTTAGCACAACAGTATTTGTAGAATGGTAGGTTAGGGTTAGGGTTAGAATAATTGACATGTACTTGCAAAGTTACTTAAAAAACTCTTTTCAATTTTGTTCGGATTTTTTTAAAACAAAAGCACAAGCAGGTTCCTTCATTTTGCTCGCTCATCCTTATCGATGTAGTGACAAATTGGGTCCCCACGTAAATCGTGTCTCCTTTAGGACCCCAAGCGATCTCATTATTTCAAATTGCTTTTATAGGTACTCTCTTTAGCGCCTGATTACAATTCCTCCAAAATCATGTTATGGTAAATGCTGTTTCAGTTACATTATAAAGACCATTTATGTCTATATTAGTTAGCTTATATACAAGCATTGCATACAGATAAGCGATTAACCAGATAGCTTAGTTTTATACACACATTTGCACTTACTCTACATATATTCTCAATTACCTTTAATGTAATTGTGTGTTAAATTAAGTGTTAAATGTCTAAATATTTCCGTTATAAATAAAACAAATTCATGTTGTTCAATTATTCACTTAATAGGCTGTTATTATTAATATTATTATTATTATTTATTAATTAACAGTTAATCATGTGTAATAACTTACGTTCAGTTGGTTTTATAATAGACTAATGTGTTTGCGTACACATTACATAGTAAGCTATGCATATTTTAAATTAATATAATTTGTATATACTTAGGATAATCATTAACTGACAGTCCATACACAGACGCCTATATGTTAATGGGACAGCAAGTCAACAATTTCAATAAACCATTATTGATTTAAATGGCTGATAATGTAATCATAAAGATGTTCAGCGAAATTGATACAGAGCTTAATAACTGGGCACACTTTTATAATGTGACCTTGTAAATTTATAATTTAAGGTAAATTGGAAAATTAAATAAGTGCAGTGCAATAAATGCAGAGTATTAAAGTTATTGATGCACTTAGTTTTTTTTTTCTCAGGACCCCCAAGAAAAAGATACTGGACCCGCCACTCTGCTTAATGATATTATATAAATATAAAAGCATATGATAATCAGAAAAGTTATTATATATTTTAAATTATTAAATATATATTCTTATATTTTTTAAATATATATTTAATTAATATTTAAATATGTAAATATATAGATTAATAAATATGTATTACTATTATCAATGGGATATTTTTTATTCATATGTATTATTTGCTATATTTAAATCATTAAAAAAGCAAATATATATATATATACAGGTCCTTCTAAAAAAATTAGCATATTGTGATAAAGTTCATTTTTTTCCATAATGTAATGATAAAAATTAAACTTTCATATATTTTAGATTCATTGCACACCAACTGAAATAATTCAGGTCTTTTATTGTTTTAATACTGATGATTTTGGCATACAGTTCATGAAAACCCAAAATTCCTATCTCAAAAAATTAGCATATCATGAAAAGGGTCTGTAAACGAGCTATTAACCTAATCATCTGAACCAACTAATTAACTCTAAACACCTGCAAAAGATTCCTGAGGCTTTTAAAAACTCCCAGCCTGTTTCATTACTCAAAACCACAATCATGGGTAAGACTGCCGGCCTGACTGCTGTCCAGAAGGCCATCATTGACACCCTCAAGCAAGAGGGTAAGACACAGAAAGAAATTTCTGAACAAATAGGCTGTTCCCAGAGTGCTGTATCAAGGCACCTCAGTGGGAAGTCTGTGGGAAGGAAAAAGTGTGGCAAAAAACGCTGCACAATGAGAAGAGGTGACCGGACCCTGAGGAAGATTGTGGAGAAGGACCGATTCCAGACCTTGGGGGACCTGCGGAAGCAGTGGACTGAGTCTGGAGTAGAAAAATCCAGAGCCACCGTGCACAGGCGTGTGCAGGAAATGGGCTACAGGTGCCGCATTCCCCATGGCAAGCCACTTTTGAACCAGAAACAGTGGCAGAAGCGCCTGACCTGGGCTACAGAGAAACAGCACTGGACTGTTGCTCAGTGGTCCAAAGTACTTTTTTCGGATGAAAGCAAATTTTGCATGTCATTCGGAAATCAAGGTGCCAGAGTCTAGAGGAAGACTGGGGAGAAGGAAATGCCAAAATGCCTGAAGTCCAGTGCTGCTTCTCTGTAGCCCAGGTCAGGCGCTTCTGCCGCTGTTTCTGGTTCAAAAGTGGCTTGACCTGGGGAATGCGGCACCTGTAGCCCATTTCCTGCACACGCCTGTGCACGGTGGCTCTGGATGTTTCTACTCCAGACTCAGTCCACTGCTTCCGCAGGTCCCCCAAGTTCTTGAATCGGTCCTTATCCACAATCTTCCTCAGGGTCCGGTCACCTCTTCTCGTTGTGCAGCGTTTTTTGCCACACTTTTTCCTTCCCACTGAGGTGCCTTGATACAGCACTCTGGGAACAGCCTATTTGTTCAGAAATTTCTTTCTGTGTCTTACCCTCTTGCTTGAGGGTGTCAATGATGGCCTTCTGGACAGCAGTCAGGTCGGCAGTCTTACCCATGATTGTGGTTTTGAGTAATGAAACAGGCTGGGAGTTTTTAAAAGCCTCAGGAATCTTTTGCAGGTGTTTAGAGTTAATTAGTTGGTTCAGATGATTAGGTTAATAGCTCGTTTACAGACCCTTTTCATGATATGCTAATTTTTTGAGACAGGAATTTTGGGTTTTCATGAGCTGTATGCCAAAATCATCAGTATTAAAACAATAAAAGACCTGAAATATTTCAGTTGGTGTGCAATGAATCTAAAATATATGAAAGTTTAATTTTTATCATTACATTATGGAAAATAATGAACTTTATCACAATATGCTCATTTTTTGAGAAGGACCTGTATATGGCCATGCGAGCCAAGCCCTAAATTATATATAATTTACAGCAAAAAAAGTAATTTCCAGAATACTTACAGGATTTCTTAATGAAGAAAATGTCTAGTATTTTTACTTTTAGAAAAAAATACAGAACCTTGATAACATTCGCAAGCATGGTCTCATGCAGTGGCATTTGGATTTTCCTTTTTAAAATACAGCCAAGTAACTAAATTTCCGCAGCAGTGCTGTTATTAGTTAATTATTTTATGTGTGATTCACAACAAGGGTTGGGTGTAAAGGTGGGGTCCTGTTTTCACTGATCTTTCATCTTACGTGACCTTTTACTGAGCAACTCACTAAACGTTCATAAATGTGTGAGCTCTTACTTCAAAATAACTTCGACATAAGATATTGTTCAGCTAAAACGTGTTATAGAGGCAAACCTTTCTTTCGGTAGAGCACAGGAAATACTAAGATACTTCTAATGAGGCAGACTCAGCAGTAATGTGTAATGTGTAATGTGTAATGTGCGAAGCATGCTGTGAAGTCAAGCATGACACATTCTCAGAGATGCGATCTGCAAGTAAGACAGGAAGAAGTGGGTGGAAAGGCAGTGACACAATACAACAGGCAGCTACACTTCTTACTGTTACTTGTGCATCAGACTGCATATCTTCTAAAACTAGGTTAAATTGACAAACTCTTGGAATGGAGTTTTCAAACAAATAATCTAAGATCACCAAGCCTGATGTTTTGATTGAGATTCATTAGCTACACTGTAAAAAAAATAAAAAAAATATTGGTTTTACTTGAAACAATTTTCGGTTACTTTATTTCGATTGTCCACTTTAGACTTTCTACTAACTATAAGTAACTTTGTAACTGCATGTCAACTAACTCTCATTAGACTGTTAGGTTAGGTTTAGTAGGTTTGAGTTAGTAGAATAAGTTGACATGTAGTTGCAAAGTTACTAATATTAAGTATAATGTCTGTTGAGGAGCATCAAAGTAAAGTGTTAGCAGATATTAAGCAGACAGTCTACTAATACTCTAATGAGAGTTATTTGACATGTAGTTGGAAAGTTACTAATAGTTAGTAGAATGTCTAAAGTGGAGCATCGAAAAAAAGCGTTACCCTATTTTACATTCGAAATTGCTAGTAAATTGCACGAATAATTACAAAGAAACTGCAAGTAGAATTAAACATTACATTTTGAAGTAGAAAGACTGAAATAGAATTTTCTTGTAATGCTCCAACTCCAAGAATAACAAGCTTTTGAGTAGGACCAGTTAGCAACCACTTAGCAACCACTCAGAACACCTTAGCAACTGCATAGCAACACCCTGGCAACCATCCACATCATGCAAAAATTTTAAAAGTGAGGCAAATTTTCTTCATAAAATGAAAATAGTCCAGTTTTCAAATATTAAGTGAACATATATCTCATTCAACATTGCAACATTTCAATTCATCATGCATTTTCTGGAATTACAACATGTAAAGTATTTACATTTTCTACCATTAATTAGAAAGAGTAAAACATATTTTATTGTAAAAAGCAGTTTTTAGGGCTGCCTTATTTTTGTTTACCAACATTTTTGTACAGGTTACGCAATAAGTCTTGCTATTGTAATTACTCTTTCTTTTATCCCACAGAATCTGTCCATAAGCCCCCAAAAGCACGTTCTTGGACCCACCCGAGCCCTTCCTAGTGAGCTGATACCCAACACACACCACGGCCCAGCCCAGCTTCTAACCGCTCCACCAACCCTGGCATCTGCCATCCATCCAACGCTTGGTGTCCAGCTACTAAAAATATCCTAAACGCATGGCTTATCCAGCAGTGTTTTTCTGTTCCAAATGATTTCCTAAACAGAAAGAGACATGTGAAATGCATAACTCCTGATCAACAACAAACATCCCGCCGTGACCTAACCAACCCAGCATAGACAAATCCATTCATAAATAAGGGCAAGTACTTCTGAAAACAGAAATGTGTTCCTGCATAAATTAAATGTTTCATAAACACATTATGTCTCGCCTCAGGAAACGGCGTTGCTTACGGTAATTCAAGGAGCGCTATTTTTCTGATGTAATTTGTTTGATTGAGGTCTTTCTTATTTTAATCTTCCACACAGTGCATCGTATCGTTTTCCATATTTAATTTCCTTATGCTGTGCTATCTCCTGCCTGACTTCCTCTTCCAGATCCCGTGTCATAGATAGAGGAAACTCTAGCCTGTGAAGGTGTGGGTCTCCATGCGGGCCAAGCCCTGTTCACTGTGACAGCTGTGAGGAGATAACACGGATGCGCACCCATGGCGTGTTGGGGGGTGTGTGAGGACATTCAGTGACCAGCTGAATGCTCGACAAACTACTGTTTGCAAGTCCGTCTCCGCTTGGACTGATTGTGAATCGATCTGGTGTCTACAACACACACGCAAATGCCACTGATTTAAACACCACAGACATAAAGAGTAGCAATCGATTATTGCTTTTGACATTTATAACCACTTGGCAGATTAACACAAGCTTTATCCATCTTTATCCATCCCATTTGTGTCACTTCCAGAATCTACCAACAGCCTTGTATTGGATAATATTCAAATATTTTGTGCATGTGTTTTGCAAAGTAAGACTGTCCTTTTTTAATGTCCGATTCATACAGTAAGATTTTTTAAAGAAATTCTTCTATTTAGAAAGGATGTATTCAATTGATCTAAAGTGACAGTAGAAACTACTTCTTTTGAACTATCTGTTCTTCAAATAATCCTGAAAAAAAAAAACAGTATATATCACAGCTTTCAAAAAAATATTAAGCAGCACAACTGTTTTCAACATTGATAATAACAATACATGTTTCTAGAGCAGCAAATCATCCTAGTAGAATGATTTCGGAAGGATCGTCTGACACTGACTGGAGTAAGGATGCTGAAAATTCAGCTTTGCATCAGGAATAAAATGCACTTAGAAAATATATTGACTTAGAAAATAGTGAACTAAAATTGTAAACATATTTCACAATATTACAGTTTTTACTATATTTT